>NC_073693.1:291961517-291979842 GCF_029784155.1 Uranotaenia lowii | reverse complement strand
TCTCATGTCTCGTGTCTCAGATCTCGAGTCTCATATTTCAGGTCTCAAATCTCAGGTCTCATGTCTCAGGTCTCAGGTCTCAAGTCTCAGGTCTCAGGTCACAGATCTTATGTATCACGTTCTTAGTCTCAGAGCTAAAATTTCTCTGAAAAACCGCGTTAATTCGAAAATCCGCGTAAAAAAAAACCGCGTTAATTCGAAAATCCGCGTAAAAAAAAACCGCGTTAATTGGAAAATCCGCGTAAAAAAAGCCGCGTAAAAAAAAACCGTGTAAAAAAAAACCGCGTAAAAAAAAACCTCAGTGTATTTTTATTTTACCCAAAGTTTTTTATTTTTTTGACTTTTTAGTTTATAGAAGATGAAACTCAGAAATAAGTCTTTCGGATGAAGCGTGTTATGGTTAGTATCAATGAAACGCACCTGCATTTTGCCGTCAAAACAAAAATTCCTTCGCGTTTTGTCGATGTTTAAAAAAATTTCTTATTAAAAGTTTATAAAAAAGAATCCGATAAATCTTGAATTACTTTTATTACAAACCAGTGTTCTTTTAACCTGTTCATAATGGGTAAAACCAGCAAAGATAAACGTGATATTTACTATCGCTTGGCTAAGGAGGAGGGCTGGCGTGCTCGTAGCGCATTCAAGCTTATCCACATCGATGAAGTTTTCAACATCTTTGAAGGTAATTAAACAAAAAACATGTTTTGTAACTTTTTGCTTCAAAATATATTGTTCACCTAGGTGTTACCAGAGCGGTGGATTTGTGTGCCGCCCCCGGAAGCTGGAGTCAGGTTCTGTCTAAAAAGTTGTACGAAAATCGTGACAAGGATGCCGAGGAGGTCAAAATCATTGCGGTCGATTTGCAAGCCATGGCTCCTCTACCTGGAGTCATCCAACTTCAAGGGGACATTACCAAGCTCAGCACCGCCAATGCCATCATAGAGCAATTTGGTAAAGGCCAAAAAGCTCAGCTAGTAATATGCGATGGAGCACCGGATGTTACCGGATTGCATGACATTGACGAGTACATTCAGTCGCAATTGCTCCTCGCCGCTCTAAATATTACAACGCATGTCCTGGCGGAAAAGGGTACCTTCATAGCGAAGATTTTTCGCGGTAAAGACACAACTTTACTGTACTCGCAGCTTAGAATCTTTTTCGAGAAGGTTTCGATAGCAAAACCAGCTAGCTCCAGAAACTCCAGCATTGAAGCATTTGTTGTTTGCCAAAATTACAAACCGCCAGAGGGTTACATTCCGCAGATGATCAACCCGATGTTAGACGATGTGCAGAAAATTGCCAGCGAAACCGAGTCTGAAGTCAACCGGTCTATAATTCCCTTCATCGTGTGTGGGGATCTACGAGGCTACGATTCCGATATGTCGTACAGCTTAAATGTAAGTTCTTTTTTTGTTTTCATATTTTTCAATATGAATGTTGCCTTCTGAATTAATATTAGATTATGTTTTAATGGTTTTAATACTGGTCGATCTATCAAGTAAATTTACACCAATGCCAAACAGTTCTGTACAGCATAATCCTTATTTAATTGATGCAACTGTTAATTTTTTAGATTTTTAACTTCACATTACTTAATTTTTTGAAAGATATATGAGGCGCTCAGAGCCAAAGTGCAAAAATGATCGATTTTGAATTAATAATACCAAACAATTTTTCATATTTAAAACATTATTTGGTGATTTTTTCAGATTTTTAGAATTTTATTTGAATACTTTAACGTGTGAAGGAACAATGACTTATTTAAAAAAACTTCTGGAAAATGGCCAAACACAATAACTTTGAGGTGAATTTTCTTGAAATTGACTTTTGTGGACCACTTAAACTGCTTTGGCTCCAAGGACCTCATATGTTAAATCGGATAACACGGAAACTTTAAGGCGTATTTTTCTTTAAAAGAACTATAAACGTACTTACAGCTGGTCAAAAAGTTTTCCGTATAGCATGAACTTTTACAACAAAGCAATCTGAAAAAGGAACTCCCTAAACAAAAGTGGTAACAGAAATTATGCATCTTGTGCAGAATTTAGCCCTTTTTGCAGAATTAATTGTTTTTGACATAGTTTGTCCCGTTTAAAAAATATATTATTTTCAGGACAACAAGTCCTCAAGATTATGTCGGAAAATGTCCGTACACTAGTATTCAGACTGGTTTATTTTCTTTATTTGTCTTCAGATTATTCTCGTTATTCATATTCGCCCTAAACTCCACTTGGGGCCTTTGACCTGATCCAATCCGATAGCTGCCTTGAAACATTTCATCACATGAGAGACCCACTTAAAAGTTCATATTTTATTTTTATTTCGTCTTTTAACGGGTATAGGATATCTTTAAGATGTTTTTTTTTGTTTTTGGTTACCCAGGTGGGAACTAAGGCACGTCGAGTTCCGTTTTTTAGTTTTTTATTTATTTTTTCCTCGGACAGGGAAAGCCCTTTGGAGTTAGGCTTCTCTCAAGCCTCTTCTCCAACAGACACAAAAACCTGTCAAAACAATTTTAAGAACTCATTTACAATATTATTCCAAAATATGTATGAGCACTCCAGCCAGTGAGCGAGATGATACTCTGTGAAGGAGTGCTTGGCACTTTTTGTTTGCTATTTCACTATTTTATACGATATGTCGTTTCTCCATGGAACCAATGGTTCGACTCGTATATACTCATCCGTGTATACATGCGCCCTAAACATATGCGCTTGTTATGCAATATTCGCTTAAAATTTGTTATTTAAATTAAATATCATTCTGACCGGCCGAGGTCATCTTCACGCCGTGGTCCGATCAGCTACGCTGATAGTCTAGCGTCGTTCATTTGATAGCTTCGAACCCATTCAGCTTAGTAAAGTTTAGTTAAGTTATCATACGTCGAGCGCAATTTACGTCAATCTTCAACTCCTTTGCAAAGCAATCATTAACCGGGAGAGCCCATCGCCGACTGTATGCCAAGTGTTGTTGTTACCACACATCTTCTGCAACATGTTGTTGGCTGTCTCGTCCGCGTCACCGCATGTTAGGCAGACCGGCGACGTCACACGTCCGAACCTGTGGTGATACTTCATGAAGCATCCATGACCAGTCAGGAAATGCGTCATGTAGAAATACGCTTCGCCATGCCTTCTCTCCATCCACTCCTTGATATTTGGGATCAAACGATGGGTCCACCTTCCTCTTTCTCAGCTGTCCCACAGCTGCTACCAGTTGGCCATGAAGATATCCCTGGCTCGTGTTCTCACGTTTTGCGTGCCGCTATTTTCGTAGCAATGGGAGTCCTCCACCGACAAAACTTTAGATGGGCATGACTCCCGCTACATCGCATGCCGCCTCCGACGAAACAGTGCGGTATGCACTGATGACCCGCAAATTTATTCGCCTCTGTACACTGTTCAGCTACTGCTGGATGTTAAGGCCAGATTTCCAGGCCGCCCCTCAGCTGCTACTCTGAATTCTCGAGTTATTCGCCATTATCCTCGTTAGTGCGGCCGTTGCTGTTGCCGCGTTCTTGCACACATACTCAACGTGGTTTTTAAAGCTGAACCGGTCGTCAATCATCATCCCAAATATTTAAGCTCGCACTTTTATTCGATAGTGCATGATCCAACTGTAATCCTGCCTGTTTGCGGTGAAATCAGGTTTGATATCAGGACCATCTCGGTTTTGTGGTGAGCCAACTGCAAACTCTTGGAGTGCATTCAGCTCTCTACCGCTTCTACAGCCTCTGAAGCTTTTAGCTGGACGATATCTGTTGAGTAACCCGTCGCTAGTAGCACGACGTCGTCCGCGAAACCAACCGACTTTACACCCTCTGGCAGACTCAATGTCAGCACCTCATCGTTCGTAATATTCCACAGAACCGGTCCCAGTATCCCCTTGCGGTACTCTAGCTGTAACATCCATTTCCTGAAATCCTTCGCTCGTCGCTTACGGTTCTGGAAATAGCTTTCCACTAATTTGCAGAGATATTTCGGTATCCTTATTTTTATAAGCGAAGAAGCAATCGCTGCCCAGCTGATACTATTGAAGGCGTTGCGCACGTCCAGTGTTACTACTGCACAAAAACGATCTCCTCGTCTCTTCTGAGGCTGGCGTTATCAGCGCTTTTCGACGACAGTTCGTTGGCGTCGACTGTGCATCGCCCTTTTCGAAAGCCGAATTCATTGATAGACAGTCCGCCTTTCCTTTCGGTGCACCGCTGGGTACGATTCAAGATCACCTTTTCCAGAACCTTTCCAACCGTATCCAGTAGGCATATTGGTCTGAATGCCGATAGGTTCCCCAATGGCTTTCCTGGTTTGGGAAGCAGAACCAGCTTTTGCTGTTTCCAAACGTCTGGAAACACCCTTTCCTCAATACAAATTTGCAGTGACGATCGGAACATTTCGGGAAATTCTATAATCGCGGCCTTAACTGCGATGTTCGGATCCGGACCCGCAGCTTTTTTCCAGCTGAAAGGATTTTGCGATGTCGCGCAGTTCTTCCAACGATATTAACTCCTCCTCGCTCGTATCCCAGTCGTACGGGACTTGCGGTCAGCTATAGATATTATGATGAGGGAACAGCTCTCTCGTTAAGTCCCCTCAGTTTGTTGGGGCATATTTCAGGTGGTGTGCTACCGCTTTTGTTTTTTGCCATGACTATCCTGTAGGCATCGCCCCATGGTTGGTCATTGGCATCAAGACAAAGTTTCCTTAAACATGTCTTTTTACTTTTACTTACAAATTCGCGTTTCCCTCAGTTCACAAATGAAATGTTTGATGTGGGTTTCAACGATTAGTTCTCTTCGTTATTGCTGCGTTACAAGCATGTGTAAGTACTTTCGTCAGGTTTTCTGCTGACAAGTTAGACAGATTTTGCTCCCACTTCAACACCTCGACAAAGACATTCCGGTCGAATATTTTTGTGCTCCAGCGTCGTTCACCTGCCATTACCTCTCCTCTAACTGACTGTGCATTCTTACCCACACGAGTCCTCGCTTATCCTCCGATTACTTGTCTATCTGGGATTAGCAAATGTGATATCTATAATGGATTCACGTCCCTCTCTGTGGTAGGTCCTAGTATCACCTGCGTTTGCCGGGTCCACATTTAGCCTTGCAATTGCTTCCAGTAGACTCTGTCCTCTGGCGTTCGTAAGGGAATCACCCATTCCTGGACTGAAGCATTGAAATCCCTAGCGATAATAACGCGGCTTAGACCTGTGAGAATCTTGACTACCTTATCCATCGTAGCGCTAAATTTCTCCAAGGTCCACCTCGGTGGAGCGTGGCAGCTACAGAAGAAGATCCCATTGACTCTGGCTGTCACGAAGCTTTCCTCATTTGATGTGACCACTTCCTGTATGGGAAACTTTCTTGTCACCCCTATTGCGGCCAGATTGGCACTGAATGGTGTGCTTTCAGGGCTTAATAGGGGTCTGCTACTAACGCTATATATGTCTAGCATCTTTTCCACAGCCATCTGTCGCCGAAGCTGTTGTGCTTCGTGACAGTGGTTGAGGTTTATTTGGATTACTTCCAAGCCCTTGGTATCGCTGCAACTGCCTTTTAGTAGGCAGGGCACCTTGGGTTGCCAATTATATGGTCACCAGTGTAAATAAGATACTTCGCCGGCTTGCAGCAGCAAGCCGCTATGTGACCTGATTCTCCGCACCCATGGCATAACCCTCGTCTGTTACCTCCCTCGCATCTGACAAACTGACCATCCCACCTTAAGCCGCCTGCACTCGACTGCTGTGTTGGCTCCTACCACTGGAAGCCTCACAATTGCAACCTGTGTTCCTGATTTGAGAGGACCATGTCTCAATCGGATCGAGATCTGATCTTCGCCGACCTTACACTGGTCGGCTAGTGCTGTCTTGACTTCAACTTCTGTCGAGATTTTTGATACGGATGGTCACTTCGTGATATAGCGCACGCACCTTTGCCTTCCGCTAGCCCCTTGAACGATGCAATCTTTGTTGCTGAACTTCGTTTCAACTCGAGTTGAAGGTGTGGTCTGATCAACTACGCATACGGTCTAGTCATATCTTTGTAGTAGGCCATTCATTCACCTGTAATTTTCATTACTTTTATTGGGTATTTTTCATAATACAGTATGATGTTGATTTTTCAGTACTAAATATTATTAAATTTTCCCATACAAACCTAAAAGTTCTAATTTACTTACATATGTAAATGTTACCTAAAAAATCCGCAAAAAATCATGGATGAGTTTTGAACCAAACCAAAGCTTTCTAGACCCCAGGCAGACCATGTAACTTATCGAAAATTCTTTCTATACGCTCAGTGCTGCTCCCTTCTGAGAAGGGGTATCATAACAGGCGACTAAAATAGCTTGTACACCCTCCATGGGGGTCAATGGTTTGAGTATTCAACAACTTCAACGTCAAATAACATACAAAATTATCAAAGCAACCGTTGTTCGTATTCGCACTGTTGGTATCAATTTCAACAAACTTGTTTTTATGAACAAAAAGATTCCCAATTGAGCATTCGATAGATGATTTTCTTCTCGAACAGAGTAAAATTAGAAAAACAGAGTTTCGATTTAATTCAAATTCAAATCAATTTTTTTCCGAATGGTATGGTTAATAATTCGTCCAAAAGGTCAACCAAAATATATTTTTACCATTTAAAGCATTGTAGATGGCTCTGAAGTACTCTCATCCAACAGATATACTTTTAAAGCAGATTTGTTTTTCCAAGACACACATTGGTTACCATGGCTAGATGCATGAATCTTGTTGCCCCAACTCTTAAGGTGGCGTTGCGAACATCGAGCCGTGGTATTTGGAGCGGTTGCTTCATATGGAATGAAGATGTCTACTGTTTTCATAAAAGCTGGAGTAAAGGTTAATACTGGAGTTTCCATGGATATTTTGAAGAATCAGGTGCTTCCATGGATTCGGGAAAAATTTGGTGAACCCAAGAATGTTGTTTTCCAACTAGATGGAGCTCATACCATACCTAAAAACGAACCCAAATAGGGAGAAAATATGAAGTTTTGGCCCAACAAACTTTGGCCACCGAGCAGTCCGGGTTTGAATCCCCTTGACTATTTGATATGTTCAAGTATGTATGCGCACAGAGAACAGAGTTCGAGCTGGAGCTCAACACGTGTGTGTGAATACCAACCTAAGTTTCGAACCAAATGCGTAAGTGGACTAACATACATTAGATGTCGCTACCGGTACACCTATTTTTGTTTTCATTTTTTCGACACGCTTAGAAATTAATACTCATCGCTTATCTCAAAGGAGGCCAGTGCAATGTATGACAGTAACACAAATTTTGGTGTAATAAATTTAAAAAAAATTAAAATTTTTAAAATCATGATATTTAAAAAAAATGCAAATCATATTTCAATCACAATTGAACGCTGTCATATGCCCCATATTGTTCAAACAATTTTGGCGCTGAATTGAAAGTTGAATTCCAAGTGTTAAAGTATTTGTTGGGATTTTACTATCAGTTAACAATTTTCTAGAACAGAAAATTTTGAGGTTATGTATTGGCTTTTCGGTCTTATCAGGTCAATTATAACACTTTTTATATGTGCTTCATCCAACGTTTCGAATTATATTAATTCTTTATCAAGGAACTAAAATTAAATACAGGAGCATAAAACATATTTTCTCATAATTAATATTAACATTAATTACTCACTCGGACATTCGTGTTATTGTCCAAAGCAGATGCACTCCTACAGCGTTCATCAATCGTCGGGATTCTGGCTATAAATTTTGAATTTGAACTCTCATTTCATGTCGGAAGTGAGGAGGAAAGCTTGCGTGTGACTTACGTGTCCAATATTCTGGTATCGGCCAGGGCGTCGGCGCCTACTCCGTCGTTTTGGAACACGTCCGTGGCAAAACTTCTATCACTCGACTCACTGTTTGTTATTATTGTTTGAGTTTTCGTAGCGTTTTCTTTACCGCCAGAACCCGGCGTCCATGAGTGCTTGCGAGTGTTTGCGAGAGAGTGAAACACTCCGCCGTACGAGATTGCTCTCCCGTCTGTGTCGCTCTGGATGTTGACGGTATTCGGGGTACTTTGTATGTAGCACATTTCGAGTACCTCTAGGTGCCTACGGTGATTGTTGGAACTGTCTAGGACGGTGGCTTTATCGAAGTCAAACATGTGCTCCTGTTCGAAACAATGTTCAACAACAGCTGACTGCCGCAGTTCCCGGATGCTGGGGTTTGACGCTGTGGCCCCTGTTGCTAATATGCGTTTCAATTTGGTGACATCACATTTATGTTTCGACATTCTAGTCCGTAGTTTATAGCTGGTCTGCCCAACATAGCATTTGGAGCATTCTTCATCTCGTTCGGGAGCGCCTGCGCATGGGATATGGTAGACTACATTGGAGCGATCGATCGGCGATATCGGATCTTTGACCACAGGCAGTAGGCTGCGTATCGTGTGCTTTTGTGTGGTGCCGATGCGTACATGCGGGTAATCCGTCTTAAGTGCGCGGATTACTTTTGCAGTTAGGCCGTCGATGTGTAATATGGATCGGTAGTGTTGTGTGGGTGTATCTTGTGTGTTTTGGGGGGTGTCGGTTTCGTTCGCTTTTCGAATTAATCTGTTGATCAGGGTCTTCGGGTAATCGTTGATTCTCAGATTCTCATGGATTAATTTGATCGCCTCCTCGGGGGGAACATTGGTTGAAAAGTTTTTGACTCGTTTTATAAAATTTAACGCTGTGTTGATTTTGAGGCGCGTGTTGTGTGCTGATCGAAAGTTGAGAAATCGTCCCGAAGCTATTGATTTCTGGTACCACTCGGTTTTGATTGATTGGTCGGGTTGTCTAATCAATACTAAATCTAAGTACGGGAGACGACAATTCGACTCGATCTCAACCGTAAATTGAATTTTGGGGTGGTACTGGTTAAACTTTTCTCTTACCTTTTCAACATGTTCGCGGGGCAGAGCTAGCAGTAGGTCGTCGACATATTTTCTTAGAACTGGTATCTGGAAATCGAGTGTCCGTGTCACGTTGTCCAAGAGCGATTCCATGACAAAATCAGCTATCGGACTAGAAACTGGATTGCCCATCGCCGTTCCGTATATTTGCTTGTAGAATTTGTTTTTGTATCTAAAATAACTGCAGGTCATGCAAAAGTTTACAATTTCAAGAAACATATCTAAATTAATGTTAGTATTCTTCTTTATGGCATCCCAATTGTTGATGATGTTGCTTAAAACGAGGTCCCTGGGGATGCATGTGAACAGGGAAACAACATCGAACGAAACAAGGATGTGATCTGGAGGCAAAACGACGTCATTGATAAATTCGCAGAACTCGAATGAATCTTTGACGTTGTATTTGCTGTTGATCGACGCTTGGAGTATCCGGCCCACATGTTTAGACAGCTGGTAAGATGGTGACGTCATACACGGTACTACTGGTCTTAGAGGTAAACCTTCCTTGTGTGCCTTGGGTGTCCCGTAAATGCAAGGCGCCGTAGCTTTATACGTTTTTAATTTCAATTCTGTGGCTCGGTAAACCGAGCCACAGAATTGAAATTAAAAATTAAAAACGTATAAAGCTACGGCGCCTTGCATTTACGGGACACCCAAGGCACACAAGGAAGGTTTACCTCTAAGACCAGTAGTACCGTGTATGACGTCACCATCTTACCAGCTGTCTAAACATGTGGGCCGGATACTCCAAGCGTCGATCAACAGCAAATACAACGTCAAAGATTCATTCGAGTTCTGCGAATTTATCAATGACGTCGTTTTGCCTCCAGATCACATCCTTGTTTCGTTCGATGTTGTTTCCCTGTTCACATGCATCCCCAGGGACCTCGTTTTAAGCAACATCATCAACAATTGGGATGCCATAAAGAAGAATACTAACATTAATTTAGATATGTTTCTTGAAATTGTAAACTTTTGCATGACCTGCAGTTATTTTAGATACAAAAACAAATTCTACAAGCAAATATACGGAACGGCGATGGGCAATCCAGTTTCTAGTCCGATAGCTGATTTTGTCATGGAATCGCTCTTGGACAACGTGACACGGACACTCGATTTCCAGATACCAGTTCTAAGAAAATATGTCGACGACCTACTGCTAGCTCTGCCCCGCGAACATGTTGAAAAGGTAAGAGAAAAGTTTAACCAGTACCACCCCAAAATTCAATTTACGGTTGAGATCGAGTCGAATTGTCGTCTCCCGTACTTAGATTTAGTATTGATTAGACAACCCGACCAATCAATCAAAACCGAGTGGTACCAGAAATCAATAGCTTCGGGACGATTTCTCAACTTTCGATCAGCACACAACACGCGCCTCAAAATCAACACAGCGTTAAATTTTATAAAACGAGTCAAAAACTTTTCAACCAATGTTCCCCCCGAGGAGGCGATCAAATTAATCCATGAGAATCTGAGAATCAACGATTACCCGAAGACCCTGATCAACAGATTAATTCGAAAAGCGAACGAAACCGACACCCCCCAAAACACACAAGATACACCCACACAACACTACCGATCCATATTACACATCGACGGCCTAACTGCAAAAGTAATCCGCGCACTTAAGACGGATTACCCGCATGTACGCATCGGCACCACACAAAAGCACACGATACGCAGCCTACTGCCTGTGGTCAAAGATCCGATATCGCCGATCGATCGCTCCAATGTAGTCTACCATATCCCATGCGCAGGCGCTCCCGAACGAGATGAAGAATGCTCCAAATGCTATGTTGGGCAGACCAGCTATAAACTACGGACTAGAATGTCGAAACATAAATGTGATGTCACCAAATTGAAACGCATATTAGCAACAGGGGCCACAGCGTCAAACCCCAGCATCCGGGAACTGCGGCAGTCAGCTGTTGTTGAACATTGTTTCGAACAGGAGCACATGTTTGACTTCGATAAAGCCACCGTCCTAGACAGTTCCAACAATCACCGTAGGCACCTAGAGGTACTCGAAATGTGCTACATACAAAGTACCCCGAATACCGTCAACATCCAGAGCGACACAGACGGGAGAGCAATCTCGTACGGCGGAGTGTTTCACTCTCTCGCAAACACTCGCAAGCACTCATGGACGCCGGGTTCTGGCGGTAAAGAAAACGCTACGAAAACTCAAACAATAATAACAAACAGTGAGTCGAGTGATAGAAGTTTTGCCACGGACGTGTTCCAAAACGACGGAGTAGGCGCCGACGCCCTGGCCGATACCAGAATATTGGACACGTAAGTCACACGCAAGCTTTCCTCCTCACTTCCGACATGAAATGAGAGTTCAAATTCAAAATTTATAGCCAGAATCCCGACGATTGATGAACGCTGTAGGAGTGCATCTGCTTTGGACAATAACACGAATGTCCGAGTGAGTAATTAATGTTAATATTAATTATGAGAAAATATGTTTTATGCTCCTGTATTTAATTTTAGTTCCTTGATAAAGAATTAATATAATTCGAAACGTTGGATGAAGCACATATAAAAAGTGTTATAATTGACCTGATAAGACCGAAAAGCCAATACATAACCTCAAAATTATTCCCGGTCGAACAACAAATAGAACAGAAAATGTGAACATAAATGTTATAATTGTAAACTATGGCTCGATATTCTTGTTGATGTTACCTGAGATCGACAGATGAGGACTTGTAACTCAGGGTTAGTAATCAGTAGAAATGAATAAAGTTATTAATAAACATGAGTTACAAGATAACATCAACCAGAATACCGACTCATAATTAACAATTATAACATCTATATTCACATTCTCTGTTCTAGAAATCTATTTACTGACAGACATACTTTAAAACTTGGAATTCAACTTTCAATTCAGCGCCAATATTGAGCGGACAATATGGGGCATATGCTGGGCATATGGGACATATACATATGACAGCCATTAAAGTATGATTGAAATATCATTTGCATTTTTTTAAAATCAAGATGTTCTTAAAATTTATTACACAAAAAGTTGTGTTACTCTCATACATTGCAATGGCCTCATTTGAGATAAGCTATGAGCATTTATTTCTAAGCGTGTCGAAAAAATGGAAAAATATGTGTACTGGTAGCGACATCTTATGGATGTTAGTCCACTTACCAATTTGGTTTGAAACTTAGGTGGGTATTCTCACACACGTTTTCAACCAATTTTTGTTCGGGGCCCGATGTCTGTTCTCTGTGGTATGCGTATGTTCAAGCGAAGGCCTGTGGCCATGGTTGTCCATTTCTCTCCGAGCAGCTTGAAAAATGCAACTCGGTGAACTTTTCGTTCTGAAACACTTGCTTTGCTCTGTTAAGACGCCGAGCGTACACCCAATCAAAGAGCACAGAAGGCTTCGCCAGGGTGAGAGCAAAAGAAAAAATCATCACATTAAGTGTAGGGGAGCAACGCTAAAGCAACTCAGTAGGTTCGGTTCTTTCCCAACAAGAAAAGGAAGAAGAAGAAGCAGTATCGTTTCGTGCTGTTTGTTTGCCTACTGTAGCTGTGGTAGGAAGAGAAGGAAAAAATGCACTTCAGTTGAGTGTTTCGGGATTTCTCCTTCTCACACAGTAGTGTTGCTATTGTGGATTGTGGCACCGGTTTTGCACGGCACTTGGCTTCGGCTGGAAGGAAGCGTGGTGCTCTACAAATCGAAGAAGATAACGGTGCGATTTACACAGCGCACTATCGGATTTGAGAAGTGCGGACCAACCATGCCTGTGGCTTCCACATCTAAGGCTTGTACTTTATTGTCAGCGGCTTATGTTGCGAATATATGATCTCAACTCAGATCTCGCCTGGAAAGAGTAGTTAAGAACGAAAGTATACACATCCAGTGATTGTTTCTTAATGTGTTTATCTACATGCCGGAATGAATAAAAAGGTTTTTTTTTATTGATGTCATGTAGACATCAATTAAAATGTTTTTGAACCTTGACGACAGATTATGGCATTTTTTATGGGTCATACTGTAGAATTTAATACTTCACCGAAATTCCATCAATCAGTGAATTAAAATCAGCTGTTAACACAGGGTGTTCAATAGAAATACAAAATACGAGACAAATTTCTATTTTTTTTTTGTGTAGAAAAATTTAAATAAATGCAACGAAAAACTCCGTGAATCCCAAAACGACACCGTACATTTCTAAACTGACACCAAAAAAGTTATGTGTTCAATTAATTTAAAAATTTGGTTCATACAAAACTAAAAGTAATAATTTACCCAAGAAAACGTGACTTCCCTAATTTGCTCTGGGTTGACAGTATGTATTGGAAGTTTGACGGTTTGAATAAAGTTACAAGCCATCGAATTTCCAATAGTGTCACATAGACACTCGAGAGTGGAATAGGGTTAAAATAGCTTGAAATGAGTATAATATTGCGTCGTGCTAACGTGATAATATCACAAACGATCTGTGATAATAACCTTTTCATCTTCATTAGATCATTTAAGTATTTACTGTTTTGAGTTTCAATCAGCACGAACATACCTACTATTAAAAATTCATGTTGTTTTTTTTTTAATAATTAAGCTATAAACGGAACAAGGAAACTATTTAAATATAGACGCTAGCAAATAAAAAAAACTTTTTTGGAGTTTTCCTTTAGCTACCTTTATGATTTAAGTGTAATTTAATTAAACAGTATATTTTCCCATAACCTATCCTAATATAATTAAATTTATAAAATAACTCACACCAGTTTGATTAGCCTACCTATGCTATAACTTTATTCTGAAAACTACTTAATCTAGCTGAACATGAGTTTAACCTTCAAGATCATCCATGAAAATCCCCAGTTCCATTTTCCAACGACCGCCCCCACACCATTTTATACGCTAGATAAACGATCCAAAAAATAGGCTTCCTACTAATCAATGGCCCATCAACCGTGAAATAGAAAAGCAACAACTTCACACCTGCTCAAATCCTGCTCAATTCTTTATGCCACTAATGAGATTGTGTGTTCACGTCCTTTTTTTCTCTTCGTTTTTTTTCCATCTCCATCTCTTAACAAACAGCTGGACCCGGAGAAGGACTACGAGTACCGGGATGTCGTTCAAAAGCCACTTGCCCCGGCCTACAGCGAGGTGTTGGAGCGGATGAAGACCACTTCGCTAAAGCACGGCAGCATCAAGGTGGAGCACGATAAGAAAAAGGATTAAAGTCATTTGGAGAGAAAACAAGTTCAGCTTCGTGGTTAAATAGGGGGCTATAGAGGAAGACAGGTGGGTAAGTTTTTCTGTATACCTAAATATAAGAACGAAACGCGCGCTACGCTAGCCGTCATGATTTTATTCGACGCTGTCGTTCGCTTCTCTTTATCTCTCAATATGGTAGGCTTAAAATAATGATTCATACTACTTTATGTGAATGGACACGACGAAAAGATGCAAGTAAATTGATGTGACCTACAAAGCGAACTTTCTGGTTCTGGGTGAATATCACAGAGGCTCCCACATTACCTACTCCTTGGGTTGGATTTTAGCCTGGTTGGCTTTTTTTTGTTTGGTGTGTTTATAATCGCTTCCATCCACCACCGTAAGTGTTTTCGATAATCACTTAGCTCTACAATCTTTTTAATGTTTCTGATTTGGCTTAATTTATTTCGTTGGGACATTTTGTGGTCTGTGTCAGTGACTGAATTTGTTCTCATCATACGTATACAAAGAATTTGTATTGAAATTTTCTGATTCTGATTTGATCCGATTGATATTATTATTAATATTTTTTGGTCTATCCATGACTGAATCAGAACACCTGATATTATCATACTATTCATAATTATAACACTGACCATACTGACTGGACTCTCGATTTCTTTGTCGGATATTTTTTCCAGGTTAGCGCAACACCGACGCACAGTGGGGCAGAACTGACCAATCGATGGTCAAAACCTCATAACTTTTTCAAATCAAATCTTACTGGTTTGAAGTCTTCTGAAAAGTTGTTCATCTAATTAATATCTTTAATTTGATGTATTTTTTTTTCATCTAGATATTGTGAAATTTGATCTAGATAACTTTGTTTAGCAGATTTTCCTTATCAGCTTGAAGGCTACTCAGTAGGGTGTCCCAAAATTGCATTATGTCTGGTAATCTGGGGGCTCACCCTCCATACAATAGATTAGGATGTGGAGAACAAACTTTTGTTTGCGGCCGATCAAAAAAAAATTATGTTTAGAGGTTTAGAGGATATATTTTATATTTTTTTAAAATTTTTATTGGATTAAATACTACATGTTAAAAATGAAAATGAATCCAATATGTTTTAAAATGGAAAATAAGCGAGCTATTTTCATGAAACAAATTTTTTTGATCCATTTTTTGATGATTTTATGTATTCAACTGACCAAAATGTGTACCAAGCGTAAAATATTTTTGATACCAATGCCATCAAAAGAGGCGGATTTTGTGCAATTAAACTTTGTTGAACAAGCATGTTGTTTGTATTATTGTGTGAAGAGCTATTCACGGTTTAATCCTTAAAAAATCACAATTTTGGATATTTTTTTTTAAATTTATTTAATTCGTCTTAATAAATACCTACTTTGAAATCAAAATACTTGCAAAAAAAAATTTTATGGTTTAAGGGAGTCATCAGAAGGCCATATGAAAAATTTAAGCGGAATCGGAAAACAGGAAGGGGTTGCACTGAATCTCAAGTGCAAAAGGGATTCTGAGGCCGACCAAATTGGGTTTTCATCAAACTTTTCTTTTTTTCTACCAATCGAATGCTTGATACTATCAATTTTATCAAAATTTCAATTAAGACTAACCTCCCCACATTTCACCCAAAGACTGCAACTCGAATGGACTGAAAACCAAAAAGTTATGGCTGTTCAAAGATTGTATATTTGTGGCAAATTGTCGTTTAATACACAATGATTACATTTTACTCATTGCGTTTTACAGGACTATTTGCGACCAAAATACAATCTTTGAACAGCCATAACTTTTTCGTTTTCAGCCCAATCGAGTTGCAGTCTTCAGGTGAAGTATTAGTCTTAATTGAAATTTTAATAAAATCGACAGTATCAAGCATTCGATTGGTAGAACAAAAAACTACTAGTTCAGACTACTCGAACGAACTGAACAGGTTGAGAACACGCTACTAAATCAATTTTTCATGCTCGAATTGCTGCCGTGCATAGAACGGAATTTTGTTCTAAATGTCATGTCAGTGAGATCAGTGGTAACAGAACAAATAAGTTCAGATAAATAAGCCATAAACTCATATTGGTGGATCAAGTAGGCTGTTGCTCAATTTGGCAGATAAAAACATGGTTGCATTGTTTTTTTAAATATCCAAACATTCATGTATATAATTTTTATTTTATTTTTGAGTAAAACTAGAAGATTTAGTTTTTTTTCCTTTTGAACGAATGTTGTAAAGACATTTCACAGAAAAAAAAGTTGAATAAAAAATTAAGTTAATTAACAGATACTAAGCATCTGACCGAAAAGGATTTTGAGAAGGTTATAGTTAGAAGTTTATATTCAAAAGAATCTTATCTGCTTGTCTGAAGATAAAAAAAAACTTCTAATAACCAAAGTAGTATTATCAAAATAACAAAGAGGAAAATAAGTTTTGAAAAAATTGAATGAACTGAATTTCAAATTCGATTGAGTTCAAGTTTATCTAGCAAAAACCATTTTCAAAAGCAATCTCAAAAGTACGAAAATTGTCCAAAAACATGTTTCACTAAAACGTGAATAACTATTGAATAGGCAAAAACTGGCAACTACTTTTTGTTTTGTTGGATAGTTGAGACTTCCATTCAAATGTTTGAGTAGAAATGAGAGTGGGGTAACGTGGGGTAACATGTTTTCCAAATGTCCGAATATGATGAAAATTCGTAATTTTTTAACGCTATATGTTCAAGCTCGTTAAAAACAAAACAATTTTTTTTTCAATTCTTCAACCTCAAATAAATAAACTTCATGTTATTCTGAACACATGCATGTTAAGTTTTTTTTATTTCTTCAAGAAATAAAATTTTAGTGGAGTATTGAAAATATTTTTTTATTTTTGCGTTAAAATGCAACTGCATCAAACCCCAACTTCACCTACGTAGAAAATTGTATGAAGCAACGAATTTTAAGATTTGTTTGCCAGATTCGTGATCGGTGTGATGTCTAGTTTCTGAAAAGCATAAATTTATGATGAATTTTGGAAATTTACAAAAAGGGGTTTTGGCCAAGCTTTCGTAGGCCCTGCCCCACTGTGCGACGCTAGGCGGCAAAGATACACATAATCCAAATTCATTTTTACAGCATGAATCTAATCGTTTTGCAGGTTTCAACACATTTGTTAAATGAATTTAAGTTTTTTTTAAAAAACTTTTGCAGTAATGTCAAATATACTTGTGCCAAAACATATTTTTCCAAATTTTCAAAACTGTTTAATTTTTCTTTTTTAGATCATGCATTATCTTCATCCAAATATTATTCCTTAATTATTCCTTAATTGAATGAAACAAAATCAGAATTAGCTTTTTCTAAAAGGAAGGTGTAGTTAATCACTTATCAATGATTGATTTCACTTAATACTGACACATTTTAAAACCAAAACTATATGTGATAGTCCAAATTTGACAAAAGATTCAAGTTCAGAACGCTAAAATCTACTAAATCAATCATTAAAACATAAGCAAAAAATGCATCTCCCTTGAGCTATCAATTAAATTCTATAAACAAGTTTTAATAATGGTAATGGGTTTATTGGAAAAAATATCCTTCTTCAATGGTAACAAAAAATTGTCGTTTTAATCTTCATATTTTATTATATTTTCAAATGAATTTTCGGAATTTAAGGACGTTTTTTTTAATTTTTTTATAAAATTACCAAATTTAAAAGTCAAGCTATTAAAATTTTTAGGAATATATTTGATAAGTTTGTCTCTGTTTTTCAATTTAGAATTTTCGGTATTCACAGAACATAAGCCTTTCATTTTTTTCCTAATCAAAAATTCACATTTTGAATCGCGATTTTTTTTAATTCAAAACACTACAGCGGAATTTTTCAGTCAACCCTTCGGTTGAAAATGAAGAAAAAAAAATGTAAACTAGGATGAACCATAAATAACAATTATTTATTCTTTCCTAACAATTAATCATGATTAATTTTTCACCTGATCTGACATTTATTTTAAGGTTTTTTTTTATAAATCTTTTTTTTTTGGAATATTTACTTAAAATGTTAAACTTGGACTGCTTAGAAATTATTTTGAAGCAAAATTTTAGTTCAGAATAAGAAACATCATTTTGAAAAATATATCAATGACATGGATGGATCCTTCACACGGGCCTGTCGAACACAGTTGTACCG
>NC_073693.1:291911564-291961017 GCF_029784155.1 Uranotaenia lowii | reverse complement strand
TGATCTAGATAACTTTGTTTAGCAGATTTTCCTTATCAGCTTGAAGGCTACTCAGTAGGGTGTCCCAAAATTGCATTATGTCTGGTAATCTGGGGGCTCACCCTCCATACAATAGATTAGGATGTGGAGAACAAACTTTTGTTTGCGGCCGATCAAAAAAAAATTATGTTTAGAGGTTTAGAGGATATATTTTATATTTTTTTAAAATTTTTATTGGATTAAATACTACATGTTAAAAATGAAAATGAATCCAATATGTTTTAAAATGGAAAATAAGCGAGCTATTTTCATGAAACAAATTTTTTTGATCCATTTTTTGATGATTTTATGTATTCAACTGACCAAAATGTGTACCAAGCGTAAAATATTTTTGATACCAATGCCATCAAAAGAGGCGGATTTTGTGCAATTAAACTTTGTTGAACAAGCATGTTGTTTGTATTATTGTGTGAAGAGCTATTCACGGTTTAATCCTTAAAAAATCACAATTTTGGATATTTTTTTTTAAATTTATTTAATTCGTCTTAATAAATACCTACTTTGAAATCAAAATACTTGCAAAAAAAAATTTTATGGTTTAAGGGAGTCATCAGAAGGCCATATGAAAAATTTAAGCGGAATCGGAAAACAGGAAGGGGTTGCACTGAATCTCAAGTGCAAAAGGGATTCTGAGGCCGACCAAATTGGGTTTTCATCAAACTTTTCTTTTTTTCTACCAATCGAATGCTTGATACTATCAATTTTATCAAAATTTCAATTAAGACTAACCTCCCCACATTTCACCCAAAGACTGCAACTCGATTGGACTGAAAACCAAAAAGTTATGGCTGTTCAAAGATTGTATATTTGTGGCAAATTGTCGTTTAATACACAATGATTACATTTTACTCATTGCGTTTTACAGGACTATTTGCGACCAAAATACAATCTTTGAACAGCCATAACTTTTTCGTTTTCAGCCCAATCGAGTTGCAGTCTTCAGGTGAAATATTAGTCTTAATTGAAATTTTAATAAAATCGACAGTATCAAGCATTCGATTGGTAGAACAAAAAACTACTAGTTCAGACTACTCGAACGAACTGAACAGGTTGAGAACACGCTACTAAATCAATTTTTCATGCTCGAATTGCTGCCGTGCATAGAACGGAATTTTGTTCTAAATGTCATGTCAGTGAGATCAGTGGTAACAGAACAAATAAGTTCAGATAAATAAGCCATAAACTCATATTGGTGGATCAAGTAGGCTGTTGCTCAATTTGGCAGATAAAAACATGGTTGCATTGTTTTTTTAAATATCCAAACATTCATGTATATAATTTTTATTTTATTTTTGAGTAAAACTAGAAGATTTAGTTTTTTTTTCCTTTTGAACGAATGTTGTAAAGACATTTCACAGAAAAAAAAGTTGAATAAAAAATTAAGTTAATTAACAGATACTAAGCATCTGACCGAAAAGGATTTTGAGAAGGTTATAGTTAGAAGTTTATATTCAAAAGAATCTTATCTGCTTGTCTGAAGATAAAAAAAAACTTCTAATAACCAAAGTAGTATTATCAAAATAACAAAGAGGAAAATAAGTTTTGAAAAAATTGAATGAACTGAATTTCAAATTCGATTGAGTTCAAGTTTATCTAGCAAAAACCATTTTCAAAAGCAATCTCAAAAGTACGAAAATTGTCCAAAAACATGTTTCACTAAAACGTGAATAACTATTGAATAGGCAAAAACTGGCAACTACTTTTTGTTTTGTTGGATAGTTGAGACTTCCATTCAAATGTTTGAGTAGAAATGAGAGTGGGGTAACGTGGGGTAACATGTTTTCCAAATGTCCGAATATGATGAAAATTCGTAATTTTTTAACGCTATATGTTCAAGCTCGTTAAAAACAAAACAATTTTTTTTTCAATTCTTCAACCTCAAATAAATAAACTTCATGTTATTCTGAACACATGCATGTTAAGTTTTTTTTATTTCTTCAAGAAATAAAATTTTAGTGGAGTATTGAAAATATTTTTTTATTTTTGCGTTAAAATGCAACTGCATCAAACCCCAACTTCACCTACGTAGAAAATTGTATGAAGCAACGAATTTTAAGATTTGTTTGCCAGATTCGTGATCGGTGTGATGTCTAGTTTCTGAAAAGCATAAATTTATGATGAATTTTGGAAATTTACAAAAAGGGGTTTTGGCCAAGCTTTCGTAGGCCCTGCCCCACTGTGCGACGCTAGGCGGCAAAGATACACATAATCCAAATTCATTTTTACAGCATGAATCTAATCGTTTTGCAGGTTTCAACACATTTGTTAAATGAATTTAAGTTTTTTTTAAAAAACTTTTGCAGTAATGTCAAATATACTTGTGCCAAAACATATTTTTCCAAATTTTCAAAACTGTTTAATTTTTCTTTTTTAGATCATGCATTATCTTCATCCAAATATTATTCCTTAATTATTCCTTAATTGAATGAAACAAAATCAGAATTAGCTTTTTCTAAAAGGAAGGTGTAGTTAATCACTTATCAATGATTGATTTCACTTAATACTGACACATTTTAAAACCAAAACTATATGTGATAGTCCAAATTTGACAAAAGATTCAAGTTCAGAACGCTAAAATCTACTAAATCAATCATTAAAACATAAGCAAAAAATGCATCTCCCTTGAGCTATCAATTAAATTCTATAAACAAGTTTTAATAATGGTAATGGGTTTATTGGAAAAAATATCCTTCTTCAATGGTAACAAAAAATTGTCGTTTTAATCTTCATATTTTATTTTATTTTCAAATGAATTTTCGGAATTTAAGGACGTTTTTTTTAATTTTTTTATAAAATTACCAAATTTAAAAGTCAAGCTATTAAAATTTTTAGGAATATATTTGATAAGTTTGTCTCTGTTTTTCAATTTAGAATTTTCGGTATTCACAGAACATAAGCCTTTCATTTTTTTCCTAATCAAAAATTCACATTTTGAATCGCGATTTTTTTTAATTCAAAACACTACAGCGGAATTTTTCAGTCAACCCTTCGGTTGAAAATGAAGAAAAAAATATGTAAACTAGGATGAACCATAAATAACAATTATTTATTCTTTCCTAACAATTAATCATGATTAATTTTTCACCTGATCTGACATTTATTTTAAGGTTTTTTTTTATAAATCTTTTTTTTTTGGAATATTTACTTAAAATGTTAAACTTGGACTGCTTAGAAATTATTTTGAAGCAAAATTTTAGTTCAGAATAAGAAACATCATTTTGAAAAATATATCAATGACATGGATGGATCCTTCACACGGGCCTGTCGAACACAGTTGTACCGGGTAAGAATAACTGTCCGCCAACTGCAACGTCCTTTATGAATTCGAGCAAATGCCATAAAGATGGTAAAACGGCTATAATCAAAACCAAAAAAAAAAAAAAAATGAAAAAAAAACTATCATTTCAGTAATTTTATTATTTCTAGCATTTTTTGGCAGAAAAGTTTGGCAGTTTTTCTGAAGAAAATTTGAACTGATAAATTTCAAAAGAAATACAATTGTCAAATGTCATTTTAGTTATTTTCATTTTTCCTATATAGCTTTTTAGGCTATAAATCGCCCCTAGTCCAAAATTCTATAGAAATCGCATTTTAAGGTTCATGCCTTAAAAATTGTACCTCCCGTAACTTTTGATCCCATCAATAAAACTTTCCAAAAACTTCATGCATGCTTACTTTATATTTCAACAATCACTCTGCAAAATTTTAACAAAAATGTAGTTTAGTTCCTGAGATATTGCTGTATGAATGAGAAAAGTCCAAAAAGTCCGATTTTCGTAGAATTACTTTATCTCAGGCCACACAAACTCCAGAAAGCTCAAATTTTGTGGTATAACAGTGTGATAGTTGATCTATCTAACTCAGAAAATTTGATCAAAAAATATCATCAGAGTCAAAAGTTATGGAAGTTCAAAGTCGAAGTGGCAGTGCGCGTGCTTCCAAATTCCATACAATTATGAGCGGTACTGTAAATATTTACGCCTAATCTGTGTGAAAAAAAATAAAAAATTGAAGAAAATTCATCATTTTTATAATTAGTTTTCAAATTATATCGATATACTTCTTTTTGGAGCCTTTCACATCAACAAGAACCTTAAAAATTTACCTCGTTACACTCGAAAATGTTTCTCATACAAGTTGCAATGTCTGGAGTTTTTCGAAATGTCAATTTCAAATCAAAATTAAAGAGTTTTGAATTACTACCAAATGTTTTCTGGTATTTTTGATTAGGACGATAAATTTCAGCGTTAATTCAACCATAACTTTGCGGACACAAATGTTTTAAAACTATTTTCAATACAAATTTGTACGTTTCGGTGGTCGTGTGGTTAGCGTGCTAAGACGGTAATCGCTGGTCCACTAATGATATGGGTTCGATTCCCATCTCGGTACTGGGTGTTTAATGTTAATCTTAGGTTGTCCATGTCAGTCTGTAAAGCCTAAATCGGCTAAGACGGTGTATGTCTTTTGAAATTGTAAAAGGGAAATTTGATAAATTAATTTGAATTTTTAGAATTTGATTTAAATTGGTCGTTGGATGGCTACACGCAAAAAAAATCTTCACGAAGTGGCTTCGTGAAAAACTATATAATTCGGATTTCCGAATGATTTTCACGTAAATTGTACGAAAAAAATAATTTAACACTCATCTAATTAGAATTGATGCATTAGGAACATCACCTACAATTTACATGAATTTTTAATGAATTCAACGCGATGTGACGATGGTAGCTACGAGAAATGTGTTTAGCATCGAAATGAAATTTGAATCGTTTACACTATTTATTTTTGCATTGTATTGTTGTTGATATTAAAACGAAAAAAAAAAGTCAAATTTTACGGAATCGGTCGAATATTCTGTTGAGTTTTCAATGAAAAACATAAGCAATTCCTTCTATTTCTTTAATAATAATGCTCCTTATGTTTATGAGACGATTATTTTCAACCAGATGATATTATTAGATGATGTATTACTAATTTTTTTTTTCAAGTGGGGTCTTTCAGATTTTTAAAATGTCACTAAATGACAGGACAGGACATCAGATGACTTGTCGCTTCTAGAGCGTATATCACCAAAGAGGTGTTCCTGTGAAATCTGGGACATTATGGGCCCTATTACATAAGACGAGTCGGGTAACTCGACTCGACTCCAGTCACTGTCGACTCGAGCGAAGTGTCGTATTACGGTAGTCGAGTGAAACAGCTGAGTCACGAACCTTCAAGTAGTCGACTCAGTCGAGCTACTACTGAAGTCCGATTCGACTCGACTACTGTAATACATGGCCGTAGGAACGGGGGGGGGGGGGTGGTTTAAACTCCCCCCCCCATGAAGTCCAGAAAAGCAAGCGAGGTATTCTACTATGCACTCAAAATTTGCAATTTTTAAATAAAATTTTGATCATTTTGTAAGGTTATGGCTATGAGTAACTGTCTTAATTCAGAGATAATTTTTCGCTCTGAATTCGAATTCAGAATTCACCTTTAGTTTTTGAAAATTTTCTTGCTTGTTGATAGAAATTCGTTTAAAAATTCAAATTTTAATAGAGATTATGCTCATTCCTGAGGTTCTGGTTCCATATCATCAAAATCTTAATTGCATTTCTGTTTTCATATTTCGGATTCTATATCCAGTTTGAGATCGCTCAAATTTAGTTTTGAATTTCATTCAAAACTAGTTATATGATTTTCGAAACTCATATGCTTTTTATATTGAGATAAAAACTTTTCAAATATATAAAAAAAAAACTAGAAACCATATTGCGTTTCGTTCGATGTTCATCCAAAGTTCTTAAACTCAATTCTTAAAAATCTCATAAAAAAAATTAAAAATGATTTCTTTTGCAAAATCCAAACACTTTAAAGCTTCAAAATGGCTATCCAGAAATAAAAGCTTAAAATCAGATTCATATTTTTTTTTATTCACAATTTATTTCAAACACGCAAGTCGTATCAAAAGTAATAATAATAATAAAAAAAAACATGTGAATTAAAATTATAGGTTCATAGTTGAGTGAGAGTCTAAAACAAATTACAATTCATGGCTTGTTACGGAAAAGCTGATTTGGAATCTAAATTCAGGAATCTTTTTCAATTTTAAGGCATTGAATTTCGAAAACAAATCAAAATTTCAAATTCTGGGTTCAGGTACAGAATTAAGATATAGAATTATTATCCAAAATTTAGATTCAGATTCAGCTTGTAAAATAAAATCATCAAGAAGACTATTTTGTTGGGAAATTTATATTACGATATCGCATTTTATATTTTTGACTGAATTAACAACTCTTCAAAAAGTCGTTTTTAATACATAATTTAGTTTCAAACTATCAATTTAAATTTTAGTTTCTTTTGTAATTTATTTAATGAAAAAAAGTGATTTTTTTAAATCATCTACAGGATTTTAACACATTAGAATCACTTTTTTATAAAGGGATTTTAACTCCACAGGAGGCATTCGTCCCTAGACATTAGAATCACGATGATAATTGAAGCCTATGAAAATGTTGTGTTGAATTTCGTAGAATAAAGTTTCATTATTCAATTCAATGCATTTAAACTATGCTCTTGAATGTAGCACGAAAATGGCAAACCAAAAATCGAGATACGTCGTAGTTAGTCCGCAATTTGTTAATTATGGAGTTGATTTTCGATAAAAAAAAAAATTTATGTAATCTTCCTGTGAAACAAATTGCAGAGAATTCTCTATTTTTTAGTGTACTGTTTAAAATTTGCAGATGTAGTTTTTTCAAAAGCCAAATTCTAAACTAAAATCTAAAACTTGGCATAAGTTTGCAAGAATCAGTTTTGAATAACAAATTTTTAATCTATTACTTTTACTTTTGAATGAATGTTTTTTTTTTCGAAGGTTTTTTTTTTAAACTGATTCTATACTCAAATGAAATAAGCAAAGTTTACCAGTTTTTTTTCGCAAATTTATAGATTTCATTTTGTTCTAAAGGATTCCTTATATTAAAGAGCTTACTATTTCAAAGATTTAAGGATGTTTTTTCAAAAGTTTCTAAATTATACGAAAAACTGTTAGTGTAAAATAACTTAAAACGGAATAATCAAATATAATAGTATTGAAAAAAATCTTTTCAATTTGTATTGTTCATGAATTTTTTGATTAAAAGTATCATAGTAAAAAATTGATCACCCAAACCCCCCCCCATGAGGCAGTTCTTCCTACGGCCCTGCTGTAATACCAAAATGGCTCACTCGAGTAAAATGACTCGTGACTCGTCTTATGTAATAAGGCCCTATATGTTGAAACAGGTGCCAAGCAATTTGAAATTTCTATTTGATATCAAATGAGATGAGGATGAAGGAAGAATTTGAGCAAGATATCTTCACAAAAGTTTTCAAATACAACGATGATCTTAAGTCTCAACTATAAGCATACCAAACCTTCTACCACGCGTATTCACCCGGCAGGCATCCTGGACGATTTTTGAAAAACAATTTAAAAAAGAACAAAATTCTAAAAAATTTTAAAGAGAAAATTTACGTTTTTAATTTGATTTTGCAAATAATCTGAGCAAACCCAAGCAAAATTCGGGAAGTTTTAAACAATATCTGGACATCCCGGAATTTATGGACAAGCCTGGATATATCAAGAAGATCTGGAATAAACGATAATCAAAATAGGTAAATATAAAGCGATACTCGTCAGCCTATTCGGCCGAATACTTAGCTCAACTATTCCGTGAGCCGAATTTTCGGCAAATATTCGGTGAATCTCTAGTCTGGATCAATGAAGAACTTGTTTTATTGCCATTATCGAATCTATCCCCTATGGATTTACGAATGGCATCCGTTTTAATCTTATCCGTCCCACAAAACTTCGTGTCACTAGTTGAACGGAAGGATTTTTTTTATTTATTTGATCACTAGCTGACCCGGTGTGCTTTGCTACACATTTCAAAATCAAATGATATTTTTAGGAATTATTTAAATTTTTATTGTTTGGTTGGAATTATTTGTAAATTGTAACGTAATTCATAAGCAACCGCTATAAAATAAGAGCTGCAGCTGGAGTTTCGATATGCAACACAAAGATAACATAAACTTATATTCTGAATCTTGATCTATAAATTTATGTTAAAGATCTGATAATTTTTATCTGTTTCCTTAAGCTTCGCCCTAAAAAAGCAGGGTTCCAAATTAATCATTCGCAAACAATCTAACTTATAAAATATGGTTGGTTTTGCTTGATATGTTCTGGATTTATGCTAAAAAACTGATAAGAGAGCCCCCCCCCCCTGTCCTTCCCTTCACCCCTTGCTGAATGGAGATGGTGATCCTTAATAATCATACCCATTTTTTTTTTCGTTCCCAAAAATCCTCTTTTATCAGATATAGTTCCTTTGGTTGATAAGTTTTTAATCTTTACAAAAAAAAATTATATGGAGCCCCTTCCTTTCTTCCCCTCTCAACACTGTAAAGCGTAAGGGTCTATAACAATCGTAGAAACATATCTCGTAACCAAGTACCTTTCAATGCCATATTTGTTTCCGTTTGTTGGCTTCGATAGCATAAATTGAGAACTTATGCTAAAAAATTGTATTGGCCTTACCCCCCTTCTCCAATGTACCTACTCACTGAAAGGAGGATGGTGTGTAAAATAATCATAGATTCATACCCAATTGATTTTCCATGTTAAGTTTTGCCCATTTCTCGGAATTTGTAAAAAAAAAGTTAAATGTAAACTTTCCTCTACCCTTCCTAAATTCCCAAGTCTATCATTCTACTGCAAGAAAAGAATTGTTTCACATAGAAAAATTTCTCGTGTTGAAATACCATCTTATGCCGAATCTATTGGTTTATTTGCGTAGTAAATTCTTGAATTGTGCATAAACTTGAAAGGAAGTACCATCCCCCTTCTGTTCTCCCCATTGAATGGAGGGGTGAGAACTTAATATTCATAAAAGTATTTTTCGTACTCAAATACTTTTTGATGCCAAATTTGGTTTCATTTGCTCGATTAATTCTCGAGGTATGCAAAAAAAATTTCCCCTTTTTATATCTTTCCGCTGAAAGCCCCACCTTTTCCCCACCGAATATGGTTCAATTTCGATCAGCTCTCCAGTTATACTAAAAATGTAAGGGAGACCTCTCCTCCTTCTTTTCATCCTCCTCTTTGAAGAAGTGAGGGATACCAAATATTCATAGAAGCATTTCTCGTACCCAAATAGTGTTCCGTGAAAAACTTGGTTCCATTTGCTGTTGTAGTTCTAGAGTTATACAGTAAAAATTGTATGAAACTTCCTCCCTCTTTCCTTTGTCCCAGCTGGAAGTAGAAAGGGTCTCAAACAATCATTATAACATGTCACGTTCCCAAATACCCGCCCATGCCAAGTTTTTTTCATTCAATTGCGTAATTAGTTTTTGAGGTATGTAAAAAACTTTAAAAGAGGTCCCCTCCCCCCTTTATATCTACCTACTGGAAAGAGAGGGGTCTCAAATAATCATAGAAATATTTTTCGCATCCAAATACCCTCCCATGCCAAATTTGGTTCCATTTGCCTTATTAGTTTTTGAATTATGTAAAAAAATATTGAAGAGCCCACCCCCCCTTTCTACTGAAAGAGGGAGGGGTCTCAAATAAACATTGAAATACATTTCGTATCCAAATACCTTCCCATGCCAAATTTGGATCCAATATCTTGATTAGTTCTCGAGTTATATGAAAAATTGTAAGGTAGCCCCCCTCCCCCCTTCCTATCACACCACTGAGAGGAGGGAGGGGTACCTTATATTCATACAAATATTCTTCCTTCCCAAATACCATCCCATGCCAAATATAATACTATTTGCTTGATTGGTTCTCGAGTTATGCAAAAAATTGTCTTTTGTTTGGGTGGCCCCTCCCCCCCTTCATGAGAGAGGGAGGGGTCTCAAAACACAATAGGAACCTTCCCCTGCCTCCAATACCCCCACTTGCCAAGTTTCACGCAAATCGGTTCAGTAGTTTCCGAGTCTATAGGGAACAGACAGACAGACAGACAGACAGACAGACAGAAATTCATTTTTATATATATAGATTGGGATTTTAACATCTATGGGGTCATTCATCCCTCAACGGAAGGAAACTTGCCGCCAGAACCATTGCTATCAAAATTTTAAATAAAACAAACTCGTTAAGCTTTGGAAAAGATATCTTGAATTAAACTCACCAGAATGCAAACACTTAGCGGTAGGTTATTGAAAAGTATATTTCCGGTTGCTATGAAGCCTCTTATCGGTATACCGATATCTTTACAGTCGATTAGCTGAAACTTTTCAAATCTGGCCGCCTTCCGACCGGTGAAAAAATAATTTTTCTTCTTCCACCCGATATTCGGGTACATTTAAAAACCACAGCAGAACAGGGATTCAAGAAAACCACGAAACTAGCAAAAACGAAACACAACTTTCTCAAACATTTTTCTCAGAAGTAAGCAATGTCAACTGATTTATGCAACAACCTTTTCCTATAAAAATTAGAGAAAAATACTCGAAACCGATTTAAAGTCATGCACTTAAAATTATGTGGAAGTAAAGTAGTAAATACCAGGGCATACTTGAAACACTGTGGTTACTTCACGCCTCACGATGTTATGCAACAAAATCTCAATTTACGTGAAAAATCCTGTAGAAATAATTTCAAAATTATTTGGCGTGTAGATGGTGGCATGCCAAATTTTGAGACATTTTGAGACATTCCACCCCCAGACTGCATCACGATTAAAAATGTATCAAAAAGTTTTCTCGGTATACACACACCATGATTTTCGTTCGATTTGCAGCAAAAAAAAAAAATTGCTGGAATCTTTCAGCAATCCTTTTTTTGTTGTAAATCAGCTAACACGATTCGCTTTGCTGACTTTTCCAGCAATTGTTCTGTTTTGCTGGAATATTTCCAACAATTGATTATTATTGCTGGAAAATCAGCAATCTAGCTTAGGGTTACCATACTCTGCAACGCCAAAAAGAGTACATTGAGAAAAAAATTCAAATTGTGAAGACAAACGCCATAAATTCATAAACAATGATGTTTTAGTTTATTCAAATACCACCAATTTGTTGCAAGATTTACATTGCTAATAATCAAAATTTTGAGGTGGATTGTTCAAATTTTTCGATTTTATGCTGAGAAAGCACACCAAAGTTGATAAAAAACTGCATTTTAAAAAGTTTTTTTAATAGTGGCGTATTTTTTCATTCTTCAAAAACATTAATGCTGATTCGTGTGCTTTTGATTTGTGCACTATGCTTTTAAGCAAGTAGTTATTATGCATACACGGAAAAAAATTGAGTGGTTATCCCAAAGACGCTGTCATGATAATTTTACCATTCCAGCGCTATAGTTTTTTTTAACCACGAGAAGTATAACATCGATTTTGTAAAAGTGCACATGAAACAATATTGAAATTACTATGTACATGGTAATTTTCGATAGCTCTCAATGTTTGTTGTCGAAAATACTATGGTCATGATAATTTCATCATAATTTCTATCACAACTAGCGTCCGCTTAGTAATTTAGACATTGTGGCACCAATTCATATCAACAAAATACGATGCACATGGTACTTTTGAGAACAAAACATATTTGACTCAAAAACATAAGTGCATATGATAATTTTACCATGGTAAACATTCTTGTTGTTTGTACTAATGAAGGATCATTAATCATCAAACCCGTGAGTAAACAAACAAATTTTGAGCTGCTTTCAAGTTTCATAACTTTCTCAATCTTTTCAGAGCATCGGGAGAACACACTAACAATGACCGACGTGTGTCAGAAGTGTGATTTTGAATGTTTTTAGTTATGTAATAATGCATACATGGAAATAAACAAGCAAACATACATAGTAATTTTACTATTCAAATCAAGCTCCTCGCTCCTCCTAATCTTTATCATAACACATACTAGTTTCATCATGAAACATATCAATTTTACTAGGCACGAAGTAAAAACATGCATCATTTCACTGACAATTTTACTAAAATGCAGTCGAATTTACTATGCTCAGCCAAATTGAGCACATGGTAAAATAGCTATGCGTAAGGTATTATAAACAACAAAACATATTTGACTCAAAAATATGGTTGCCTGTTGTTCATTTAAACCACGGATCTAGTAGTTTTACTATGCTTTTTTTTTGTGTGTATTGTCTACTGTCTTGGAGTTCATTGCATACTCAAAGGCGCTAATTTTGAACGAAAAATCCCGATTGAAATCGTGAAAGTAATTGTGATTGCTCAGATTGGTATCCATCGTTTGAAACATTTAACAAAAGAAAAACTGAAGTGTTGTGCTACGAATGGATAAAAAGTTGGATCTTTTCTATTTATAGGAAAACAATATTCATGTTTTGGAAGAAATTAGTTAATTTAAATGAGAAAATGTTTTTTGATGCCTTTCATAAAAAAGAGTACATTTCGTAAAATTTTACAAAAAGAAAAGTACGCTCATTTATCGATCGAAAAAGAGTACATGTACTCTTAAAAGAGTACGTATGGTATCCCTAATCTAGCTGTCAGATTTGGAATTTCGCTTTTTCCAAGAGTAAATTTTAGTGGAAAAATTAAGTGGTCGAAGATTGGTGCTATCTAGTTTCCAGCTATCAATATTGCTAAAAATTTTGCTTAAATAAGGCGGGACAAAAACCAGAAAAAATTTGTTGATGAGTTGGAATTGTGGTAAGTTGTCGGACAGCGAACTTAAAAATACAAAATTTATATTGACATCAAGAATAAAAATTTTGGAAACATGAACAAAATTCAAAATTCTGTGAACTCTGTGAATGTTCCCAATGTTCTGTGACCCAGATTCTGTGATAAAAATTTGCTCAAAATTCTGTTAAATTCCAGATGTTTTTGTGATTTCGGCAACCTTGTCTCACTTAAGATGAAAAAACATATTTGAATTTTTTTTTGGTAAGAAGTGTATTTGAGAAAAGCAACACTTTGTTTGTGAATAACTTTTGAACGTATGGATGTAAATTGATCAAATTTTCAGCGAGCCACCTGGTAATGTAAAACTAATATTTGTAAATTTTTATTCTGTTCTATTATTTGGTTTTAAAGATAGTGTCCAAGGCGGCATCCATAAATTACGTAACGCAAAAAATGCACTTTTTCGACCCCCTTCCCACCCGTATGTCACAAATCGTAACGCTTCAACGTACCCCCCTATGAAAATTACGTAACGCTGATAATTACCCCCCCCCCCTCATTTAAATACTGATTTTCGAAAGTAAAAAAAAAGATTTTTCTGTAAAATGTCATTAACGGTCTCGAAACGGAAATACTATCTATCCAAATCGTTTCTTAGCACTCATTGAAGGTAACTCTCTGATAAAATGAATTGATTGTCTTATTACGAGTTGTGCTGTGCTTGTTAACTGATGATCTAGGTATCTTGTTTACTTTATTTTGTTCAAGGAGCATAACTTTTTATGCAAAATATACTCCACTTAGAAATATTCGTCGAATAATCAAAATTGCATTTTTTTTTAACTAATTGACAAAAAATAGTTGAATTTCCGTATTAAGGCTAAATAGAGTTCTTGGGGGTAAATGTTTTCCAACGGTTATTTCACGTATATGCAATACACATTTCAAGGAGTCTATCTCAGAATCTTTGAAGAGAAAAGGATACAAACCAGTTTCAATCAGCTTAAAAATTTTAAACTGATTGTGGTTTGCAAATCATTCTGCAAAATTTGCATGACATACATGACAAAATTTGAAGGAAAAAATCGTTACGTAACGATGAGCGTACCTCCCCCCCTCCCCTATGTCACAATTCGTAACGCTCGAGCTTACCCCCCCCCCCCCTAAGAGCGTTACGTAATTTATGGATGCCCCCCAATGGCATTTGGTCTTCTTTGTATTTTTAGCCATTCATCGTGTCAATCGTTATGAAACACCGAGTGGTTTGCAGTTTCCACAGATCGTTAGCGTCCTCAAGTTCTAGACAATAAAATTTTCAATTTTTCTCCTTGTTTATTTCTGGGAAATACAGGCGAGACTTTTTGGTTGGAAACCTGCCAGGTAACCGGTAAAGATTTCGGTTGCTGTCCATTACGAAATTTTTCAAAATATCTCCTCACTAGCTGTTCAAATACTTTGCGCAGGATTAACCACCGTATTTTGCTTATTTTATCGATGAGCAGCTTTTCTACCCCCTAACTTCATGGAATCAATCATCTTCTCTTTTATTCAAATTTTAGCTCACTATTGGATCCTCTAGGACTTCTTAAGCGATTTTTCATGTGAACTTTGGTCGAATAGTTCATTTACATCTATTTTTGGGTCTCGCAATGGGACTTTTCAGGATTTTTCTCGATCCTGCCAAAAAATTTTGTCAATGAACTTCAGTATGGGGTGCTGTTTCAAAAACCACTTGAGAGATTGTCACCAAATTGTGTATACGTACACATTACATTACTAGGTAGCTCACTGAAAATTTAATTAATTTCCATCAATGTATTCAAAAAATTATTCACATAAGAAAATTTTGCATTTTTTTCGAAAACACTCCTTTTTTTTACTTGGAGTTATTTGGTTTATTGTACAAGTATTTTTGATTTTAGCAAAATTTCATATTCTTTCCGTAGCTGGTTGAGGGTATCAAAGTGGCTTCTTCGCCTCTTACTACGAACTACCACTTGGCGCGGCGGCAAAAAGTCACACAAGTTTTATGACCTGCTGGTGACACAAAATTCCTGCGAACATTTCCACCACCTATTCCGTTTCTTCTACCCAATCTGCCTTAAATTAAAATCAGAAATAAATTTCATATTTGGAATTAAACTCGCAAACTTTTTTTCTGATCTTATGTTCGATATCAGTGGCCGTTTTCAGAGGAGAAATGATTCCTAGTTTATAAAGTTCAAATAACATGTAATCTTATGTGTTATTAAACATTGGTGTGGACCGCGGAGGAATCTGTTGTTCCTTCAATAGAATTCGAATAGGTTGACCACGTCTAGTGATTACTGATATATGGAGGAATTACAATTTTAATCAGTAATAATAATAATCCCAAAGATCTAATTCCTATACACAATTTTTACAATGAATAAGTTTATCGATGTGATATTTTACATGGAAATCTATGGTGATTGATTTTTTTTATAATTTCTGTCTAAGATCCATTCGAATATTATATAAAAAAAAAATCTCTTCAGATATTTCAATAAGTTACTATATGTACATATGTAATTAAGTATTTCAATTTTTTAAATTATTCACGAAAAAAGATATTTTAAGATTTATGTTCACTGGAGGTGTAAATTAATATTTCTTGGAAACTATCCTACGATTTTCATTGAGATTTAAACCTTTGGGTTTATTCTTCCCCAGGACCTCTTATATATCATATCCTTGGAGAGGAAAACCTTATGACATACCGAAGCTTAAATTTCCAGTTGTAAAAGAAAAAGTCCTCTTTAAATTTCAAATAAAACGGAATGCACAACTACCGCAGAACAGCAGAACTCCGAATCACGGGCGCTAGCATAAATTCATCAGCACCATTTTTGCTGTTTATGCTGTGTGAAGCAAAATGTGCGGCTTGGCTCGGTGTTTTCCATTCTTGGTGGATATTACCCCCATGAGTTTATGGTACATTTCTCATTTCGGTCCCTAGATTTGACCGTATAAAACGTCTCTCTCCGGCCATCGCACCGGTTTGCCCCAACATCGTCGTCATAACTCAACCCATCCGAGCCGGGGAGCAGTGAATCGACCGACCCAACCAGACCGACACAGAGCGGCCAAACACGTGGAGGTATCCTGTCCTGTTATTCGCATACACGGCGCGGCAGCTGTGGAACACTTTGAGGTTAAGTTTATTGCCCAAACATGATTTAGATACAGAATTACCTGCAAATGGATGACGATGACTGGTTCGACCTTCCTCGCATGGGAATGTGCTAATAGTAAATATCTGCACCGCGCCCTCCGGTAGGTTTGTATTGCCGCCGTCATCATTGGTGTCAGCCGAAGGTATGATGGTGGAAACCACCCTTTTCCATCCCTCGGGGACAACCATAGTAGAAGTTGGGGGTGGATGGAGTTTGAGACCGGTCGCGGACGACGACGGTTGCAAACAGCCGCTCCAGACTCATTGGGTCGAAGATTCAAATCTCTATTGTAGTTCTTTGCTGTCCCGGTTTTGCGACATTTCACGCAACTATGCAGTGCGGTGGTGGTGGCGGTTATATTAAGTTTGATTTAGATAGAGTTTCTTCGCCGACCCGAGAGAGGTAGGTATCAAAGCTACAACAGAGCAGAGCTGTGGGTTTAAGGGGGCTTCTTTATGGCATTTCGTTTTAGAATTCCGATAAAATGTATCACAGAGGCGGCAGTAGTGCAAAGAAGTATCCATCGAAACGGGGAAAATCATCGACAGCGGAAGAGGCAGCGAGTTCAAATTTTTCAAGAGAAAAAGTGTCGCATGCAGGAGCAGGAAGTCGAAGAGCTGAAGCAGCTGCATCGTTCCCAGCTTGAGCTTGAGCTTGCTATCAACTACGGTCCACCTGCGGCCCCTCCTGGTATATATTAAGGTATATATTAAAATAATTATTAATTCAAACGATAGCTAAACACAATTAATGCATTTTGCACTAAACGGTGAGTCGTAGATCCATCAAACAAAGCAATAACAAAATAATGTTTGTCTGTTCGTAGAATACAAACGATTCATAAAAGATCAAGATAATTTAACGATCATAAGAGCTTAGTTTCCGGTGCTCAAAAATTATAAAACTTGCGTCACTTGAGAACCTGAATTGGTTTTTGAAAACTTCTGCAAAGATGATAAGGAGATTTCGTTTTTACTGAAAAATAATACTATAGGAACTACAAAACTGTTCCTCTTGAAAAATTTTTCTAGAAAATTCGTACTTTCGTGGATAAGAGGGGTGCTCGTTATGCCCTTATCTCCTCTACTAAAAAGGACATCACTTTTCACTGATAAGGCTGATAAAAAAAAGTAACAAACATGAATTACGGCGATTAATCTCTTCACGGCGATCTTTACTTCATAAAAGTAAAACTTTTATTTAAGGTTTTGAATGATGTTTACATGAAAGTTTCCGAAAAACAAAATTATTGCATAAACCAGTCTAAACGGATTATTTCTTTTCGATCTATTTAATTTTCAAACATCTGCTGTTCAATTTAATGTTACATATCACTTCATGTTGAATGGAAACGCAGATCAGTATCAACAATGTTCCGAATTTTTTTTTTAAATCAGAACATCCAAGTGGTTCAAATGGACTTAAAAAAACATCATCTTTACGACAAAACAGAGAAAAACGGCTGTGCGAATATCAAGAAAATATAAACATTTTCTTCTCTTTAAAAACCAATCGTTTCCTTGATTTATTGGGTGGAAGCTTATATGAATTTTATTTGTATTTTTCGCATGAATATATAAATATGAAAAAGTTATTTGCACTGTATAAAATCGCCAGTTTTCATACCATGACAAGTGCTGTTTGGGAACACTTCAAGTTCCAATGTCTCATGTCTACAATTTTGGCATATGGCGAAACATTTTTTTTGCAGAAGAATAAGCTGTTTCAAAATGGTTATTAAACAATCTTCTTCACCGTTTTTTAATTACTTTTACTTATTTTTTCAGCACCGAAAAATACACCATCTCAAGCTAATCGGAAGCTAGGCTGGAAGTGCTCATAAGGCAGAATATAAGGAAAATAGGGGAGAATGAGGATACTTGATTCCTTAGCTATATCTCGAAACTGGAATGACTTAGAAGGATCAAATGCTCTAGAAGAAGAAGCAGTGTGCAGTACCTGCAATGTGGTGTTAACAGTGAAACACATTCTAATAGAATTTATAAAATACAACACACAAAGAAATGATTTATTACGAGAAACAACTTTGATTATTTATGTTTACCTATGATTTTTTGCCTAACAACACACGAATAAAAAAATTAAAACTAATTATGTTTGTAACTATATGATTATTCATTTTTAAGTAGTCATTAATAGTTCACGCATGAAATCGTAACTTAAGAGAAGACACTAATGCCACAAGGATGATAGTGTCTTTAATAAAACCTTAAAAAAAGTAACTTTAGAAAAGTGGTCCTTAGCCTAAAGGGTGAGCTAAATTTTTTATGATGAAACCTCTAGAAACAAAATATGAAATTTGTTTTCATCGATGGATAAATTTTTTTAAATTTATTTAAAAGTCTTGTAGATCACAGTTATTTGATTTGAGCATAAAATAAGTTATTTTTAGGGTTGCCTTCAATTTCTTAAAAAGAAACTTATTCAATACTCAAATCAAACAAGCCGAATCTTCTAAACTCTTTTGCAAATTCCAAGATTCTAACCTTTGATGAAAATAAATACAATTTCCAAAAAAAAAAACAGTAAGAGATAAAAAAAAATACGGATCAAATTTGCATTATGCAAACTTGAACTAAATTTATGATTTTAGTTTGGAGTTTGGCTTTAAAAAAAAGCTGCGACATTAATAATGTTAAACAATCATTCGATTAAATAAAGATTTTTGTGCAGATTTTTAAGTTGAAAATCAGGTACTTGTTTCTTAAACATTTAAAATCTCATTTACAAGCTAAAGCTTTCTCTGAATTTTTAATCTGAATTTAAACCTGAATTCAAAAATTGATCTTTGAATCTTTTCTGCATTACTGTACGATTTCCGAAATGTACAAAAAATACAATTTCCGAATCTTAATTCCAGATCAGAATTTCATGATCCAAATCTTAGAGCGCTCATTCATAAATCTATTACACTGAGGTTTTTTTTTACGCGGTTTTTTTTTACACGGTTTTTTACGCGGCTTTTTTTACGCGGATTTTCGAATTAACGCGGTTTTTTACGCGGTTTTTTTACGCGGATTTTCGAATTAACGCGGTTTTTTTTTACGCGGATTTTCGTATTAACGCGGTTTTTCAGAGAAAATATTCTAAGACTTTTTCAAAAGAAGACACTTAGAATCCTTTTGTAGTTGGGAAAATTTTAGCTCTGAGACTAAGAACGTGATACATGAGATCTGTGACCTAAGACCTGAGACTTGAGACCTGAGACATGAGACCTGAGATTTGAGACCTGAATATGAGACTCGAGATCTGAGACACGAGACATGAGACCTGAGACTTGAGACCTGAGACATGAGACATGAGACCTGAGACATGAGACATGAGACCTGAGACATGAGACCTGAGACATGAGACCTGAGACATGAGACCTGAGACATGATACATGAGACCTGAGACATGAGACCTGAGACATGAGACCTGAGACATGAGACCTGAGACATGAGACCTGAGATTTGAGACCTGAGATTTGAGACCTGAAATATGAGACTCGAGATCTGAGACACGAGACATGAGACCTGAGACTTGAGACCTGAGACATGAGACATGAGACCTGAGACATGAGACCTGAGACATGAGACATGAGTCCTGAGACATGAGACCTGAGACATGAGACCTGAGACATGAGACCTGAGACATGAGACATGAGACCTGAGACATGAGACATGAGACCTGAGACATGAGACCTGAGACATGAGACCTGAGACATGAGACCTGAGACATGAGACATGAGACCTGAGACATGAGACATGAGACATGAGACCTGAGACATGAGACATGAGACATGAGACCTGAGACATGAGACCTGAGACATGAGACCTGAGACATGAGACCTGAGACATGAGACCTGAGACATGAGACCTAAGACATGAGACATGAGACATGAGACATGAGCCATGAGACATGAGACATTAGACCTGAGACATGAGACATGGAACATGAGACATGAGACCTGAGACCTGAGACATGAGACCTGAGACAAGAGACCTGAGACATGAGACCTGAGACATGAGACATGAGACCTGAGACATGAGACCTGAGACCTGAGACATGAGACCTGAGACATGAGACATGAGACCTGAGACCTGAGACATGGAACATGAGACCTGAGAAATGAGACCTGAGACATGAGACCTAAGACCTGAGACATGGAACATGAGACCTGAGACATGAGACATGAGACGATCTGAATTCCACACTGTCAAATAAGCCTCACTATATTGTACTATTCTATTAATCTAATTGATTTAGTTTTTTATCTTAAAAATAAACTATCATTGTACGCAAATTTTTAAATAATCATGGTTCTTACGCGTTTTTTTAGTAACGTGCTTTTTGCGCGAATTTTCGAATTTCGGGATTATTTTACGTGGATTTTCGAATTAACAAGGTTTTTTTTACGCGGATTTTCGAATTAACAAGGTTTTTTTTACGCGGATTTTCGAATTAACGCGGTTTTTTTTACGCGATTTTTTTTTACGCGGGACAAAATACCGCGTAAAAAAAACCTCAGTGTATTTAAATTCTATAGTGCTGCTTAAATTTCCATTCATTATTTCAATTATTTATTTTTAATCTGTTTTGTGAATCTGATTTAAAATGTGAATTTCGAATGATGAATCTAAATCTGGTTTTCAATTTTGGATCGGCACTTAGAAGCTTTTAATGTTGAAATTTTGTGTTGGAAAAAAAATTAAGGACTTCGAACTTGAATATAAAACAAATTTATTCTTTTTCCATATTCGGAAAACTATTATTAAAATATTGAAAATGCATTTGATCTTCGAAAAACATTATTCGAATTTCATATAAAATGCGAAACCGATTCTATGATAAGGTTGCCAAATTGCCTGGTTTTAACCAGATTTGCCGGATATTTAATATTAAATTTGGGAAAAGTCCGGTCTGACCCGGTTGACAAGATTTTATTTGAAAAGTCCGGATTTGCCCGGGTTTGTTCTCATTCTTATTCATAAATCAAACTTAAAAATAAAACAAATAGTGTTGTAATTTTTTTTATGCGTTCAAAATTTTTGCTGTAAGTTTCAAAAAATAATCATGAAAGGTTTTTAACAGAGGTCGGCATTAAAACGCTATTCGCTAATTAGTCCGATACATTTTTGTTAGCTTATTTATTTTTTAACTTAATTAGTCCGATACATTTTTGTTAGCTTATTTATTTTTTAACTTAATTTTGGGAGAACTTACGGATAAACAAACTACATCACCTTGTGGAGAATAACATTCATCAGCAATCTTGCTCGAATAATTGCCCCTAGTGGAGTTTGTTGATCCGTTACTTCACCAGAAATCTGGTGAGAAAATAAATTGGTCAGCAAAAAAGTAGCGGACTAATTAGCGATTAGTGATTTCACGCCAGACACTAGAAAAAAGCATGTATCAGCATTCTTTCTTGACTGATTACTTTTGGTGAAGTTTGTTTATCAGCTAGTAAAAAAGTTTGGTGAAAAAATAAGTGAAAACAAAAATTATTTAACAAAAACGGAACAAGCAAATTAGCGATTAGCGTTTTAATGCCGACCACTGGTTTTAAAGTTTTTTTTTCTAGATTTTTGATGAGCAATTCCTAGGTTTTGACCAACATTGCCCGGTTTTGCCTGGATTAGGTCAACAATTTTTAAATTAGATACACGGATTTTGCCAGGTTTTTATATAAAACATTTGTCCGGTCCGGTTACGTGCTGAAAAAAATTGGACAACCTTATTTTATGAACAAGTGAGAAAATTTTCAAAAACTGTAGCAAAATTTTGAACTTTAAATGGGTTTTTGAGGTTTTTGTATTCGTTTGATAGATAGAATAGAATATCTTTGCTCTACTATCATAATTTGATTATGAATTTAAAATTTTGAGTGTAAAGTATAATACCTCGCTTGTTTTTTGGACACTCAAGGGGGGGGGGGTTAAACCCCAAACCACCCCCCCCTCCCCCCGTTCCTACGGCCATAGGATCAAGTATACCCATTCTCCCCTACTGAACAAACTGTCCCGATTCACGCTATTGACCGGTTTTCAAAATTCTTCATAAAGTACAATATTGAATAAATTCCAATATGAGTATTTTTCTACTCTAATTTTAAAACTTATGTAACCTCGAGCCGGGTAAATCAGCTAAACTCCTTCAAGCAGCGGGGGCAGAATGGGAAATGATTGAGGTTGCCCCCATGCAAGTTTTTTTTGTCATAAATAAAAGAATTTATCAAAAAAGGGACCATTTTTTATAAGAAATCATCTTCGTATTGCAATTCGGAACTCCAGCTGCAGTTCTCATTTTAAAGTAGTTGCATCTGAATTATGCTGTGGTTTGATTTAAAATAATGCCTACAAAAATCAAAATTTAAATAAAGTTTCACTAATTACATTTATTTTTGGAAGGTGTAGCAAAGCACACCGGATCAGCTAGTATACATAAATTATGCATTAATTTCCCCTAAAGTTTGTTGGGGTTCCTGAGGAAATAAAGGAAGAAAATTTAAAGTTTACGACATCAAAATCCGCTGGAATGGGTAATAATATATTCTTTCGTTTGACAAAATCTATTGGTATGGTTTTGTTTTTAAATAGATTTTTGCCTGCCTTTAAAAATAAACTTGTTCCTCAAAGTCTTTAAATCTTGATTTCTTCTATTTTTTTTAAAATGAGATCTTAGAAACGTCGAATTTGAACATAATTTTTTAAATTTTCATTATAGAGATACTGAAATTGTCGAGATAGAATATTACTGATCTAATTTCCCCAATGATAGAGAAAATGCTTCTAGAAGATTCCTGCGGTAAGACCATTCACCCGGTTGATTTCTATAAAATCGATTAAACAATAATTTCGTATAGTTTTTAAGTGTACAATTCCTTTAAATTTTCAGGTTACTTATTTCTCAAATTATAATTGATATTCCCTTTTCGTGAACATTCCCCAACTTGGTGTTAATTTTCAACAGTTTCACACGCCATATTTTTTTCTAACCAAAACTTGAGCAACAATTCGGAGCCAAACGGCTCGGAACTTTTGACCCGCTGCTTCTGGCTGACCCGACACCTCTGAATGCATATTGCTCGGCGCTGCTGTGAAAACTTCCACTCGGGCATAATAATATTCCGAAACAAAAATCCACCCGTAAAACCAGAAAAGCAATTAAAAGAGACCAAAACACCCCCTCGACTCCACCCTATTTTTCGGGGAAAGGGAGCTGAGGCCGAGACAGTGCATAGCACACAAAAGATACACCTCGGGAAATTCTCGGTAAGTTCCGAGGATGAGGACGATGGGAATGGGGATTGGTAAGTGAGACAACCAAGGATACAGATCACTTGCCGGCAAAATATTCTATTTGCAAAACCTCAAAACCATTGTTTGCTACTAAAATGGGAATGATTCGCCAACAGCAGCAAAAGCGAAAGCAAAAGGCCAGGCCAGGAGAGTTGGCCAAGTTTTAAGTGCAGCATAATATTCCGTCTCATGGCGCTGTTCCGGCACAAAAAGCGTCCTCGGTAGCTAGTAGATGGGATGGAAGCTTGCAAACAACCTTTGCACCACTAGAACCTGAGGCAGCAGAGAGAGATCTGCCGGAGATAAATGAATGACTGGTGGATCCATTTGCCGTGTTTTGCCGCGCGCGTGAATGTTTCCGTTTTTTGTAGGTGTGGGTGGCCTGAAGTTTCCCAGGTCATGGGAACCTGGAAGCGAGCGGATGGCGGAATGCATCAACCTGAAAAAGCTTACTGATGTTCCTCTCCCCCGGTTCCGTTCCAGAGTCCGGGAGATTGGTTGTTTCGAAACGCAGCAGTTCCATAATCATCTACGATGGAAGTGTGCCAGGTTTTTGCGGTTGGCAAAAGTAGAAACACGGTTCATGTTGGAAAATTTCGCGCGCTGCACATGATTCGTATCGGATGAAGTGTAATCCTTCTGTTGGACAGCTTTATGATGGAGGGATAATGGAATTACACACGAAAAACTTAGTGCATGTACCCGAGGTATATGATTCAGGATGGGTTTTCAACTACGAGATTAAGCAACCTTTTCGCCTCGAAATCTGGAAAAGCTGCTTCGGCGAGTTGGTGTGTGGTAACGTGTCAGCAGAAATGTGTGAATATAGATACTAATTCTGTATCTGCCGTATACCGAATAGAAAAATAATATAAAACAACTTATACCAATGTTCGACCACACAGAGTTGGGAATCAAAAGTGCGATTCATGCGAGTTCCATTCTGTTTTTTACTAAACAATGATCCAGTTAGTCTAATATATTTTAAATTGCTTCTATGCCACCTTGCTGGTTTTTCTGTTAATTTCGTATATTTTTGAGGGAATTTATAACGGATAAATTTTTCCTACAATCGTGCAAATTTACGGTCGAAAGAACTAAATACATACATCATCCACTATCAACATTATGATGACGACTATAGGAAACAAACTTGATATACTCGTGTAATCTTATGGAGACATTATGATAGAGCTGGCGACAACTGGCGACAACTTCTCTAATGCAAATGTATACTTTACTTTGAAAAGATTCCTTTAACATAAAAAAAACAACTACGTTGAGGTAACCTAAGCTCTAAAATAACATGCGGTATGTTGAGATCACCACCATACATTTGGGAGAAAGAAGGTGGCAGTAGAAAATTGGCAGAACGCAGAAGAAAAATTGAAAATGAGGATGAAGCTTCATACGAAACCTTATCTAGATGTTTTTAATTCAATGTATTAACTAGTTTTTAGAAAAAAAAAAATTTAAGTCTAAACCATAAATCAAGGCCCAAATAACATAACTTCCATCTGTACCATTGAGCCATCAACGCGTACGCCGGAATATCGTATCGTTGCTGTGTACCTGCAGGAACATTTCATATTATTAATTTTATTTTCTTACCTGTTTTACAATCAGCACTTTTCAGTGCTAAATTATTTTCATTTTCTTTTATTCATATTTTTTTCTTTTCTTTCCACAGCATGGGAAGTCATCGGCCGGCTCAAGAGCCGGAAGAAATAGAATTGCTGAACCTAATTCAGGTCCATCGGCCCAAAAAGTTGAAATTTCCAATTCATTCGATGTCCTTCATAACATCGGTGATAAGGAAATATTCATATTTAATTCTGATAAGAGTACTAAGAAACCTTCTTCTTCATATACTCTTAAAAATGAAAAGGTTCCACCAATTACGGTCACGATTCCTGACTTCACTGACCTGACATCACGGTCACGATTCACTATAAGTGATCGTCCGTTCAAAGTTGTAATTCGTGGTCTCACCGGCGATCAGACACCGGATGAGATCACATTTGAATTAAATTCTTTGTTAGGTTTTTCTCCGATTCAAGTAATTCAATTAAAAAAAGAACCAACACGAATAATACCAGTAGTGTTGGTTTTGCTCCTGAGCTTTATTTGATCAATTTAAAAAAGGATAAGGTGAATAATTTGCAAATTCTTGAAAAGACCCGTCTTATGTTGCACTGTCGAGTCAAATTTGAACCTTTTCGAAAATCTTCTACCAATAGTATGTACATATGTATGTATGTATGGTTCCCCCATCGGTAGCAAGGTCCTGCCTATGGCTGTGTGGCTTGGCCTTCAAATTTCTTCTAGGGCTTCCACGGTACGATGGTTCGTCGAAAGAAGGCATCCAACCCTCAGAAACCTACAATGGCCGGCTACCCGTGCCGCTTGCAATAGTTTTTGCAGGTTATACCCAGATGCATTGCTTCTGAAATTGTATGTATCTAGAAATAATATGATATAGGAAATATTGAGTAATATAGCAATATGATAATCTTCTACCAATTTTCTACAAAATATAACGCAATGTTGTCGTTGTCAAGCTTTTTTTCACGGCACTAAAAATTGTAGAATGAATGCCAGATTTGCGGCTCATTCGATAATGAAAAATCTAAATGCCTTTTTGGTGGTGATATTTAAGCCACAAACAGAATTTTTCAAGTGTGCGAATTGCGCAAGTAATCATTCCTCAAATTCCATAGACTGTCCCGGTAGGGCAAAAATTATTGCTTCTATGAAAAATCCCAAAGTTGTCAGGAAATCTTCTTCTCTTCCTTCCTCTTTTCCGTCTTCACACGTCAGGCCGGCAAACAATCTGCCTGTTTGCGGTCAGCCTCGGCCTACTTTAGAATCACGTCTTGGTAATGCTCGAAGTGATTTTAATGTTACCTGTGCTGATTCAGCGCCACAGACTCGTTGTTTAACGTTCTCAGAGGTGGTTTTCAATGTAGCGGTGAACGAAAAATTTTTTTGCAGGGAGATTTACAAAAATTCACCAGAAATAAATCTTAATTTTTTATTATTGGTGACGTTAATGCAAAACACCGATCTTGGAATAATTTTTCATCAAATTCAAATGAGAATATTTTATTAATGACTGCTCTGCAGGTTATTATACTGTTGAATATCCTAATGGGCATACTTGTTCCTCTTCGATTAGAAATCCTTCCACAATTGATTTGGTTCTAACGGATTCAGGCGAGCATTGTAGTCAATTAGTTACTCATGCGGACCTCGATTCAGACCACCTTCCAGTAACTTTTTCTTTATCCCAAAGTCCCATTGAAAACCCTTTAAAATCAACTTTGAACTTTCAAAAAGGTGACTGAGAGCGATATAGGAATTTTATTGAACGTAATTTTGATGTAAACGTTCCGCTGAATTCAATTGAAGATATTGATTTGGCTGTGAAAATTTTGACAACTTCAATAGTCAACGCTAAAGCCGCTTCAATACCCAAAGTTAAACAAAAATTTAATCAACCTTTTAATCGATGATGATCTTTAGTTTTTAATACGACTGAATAACATTCGTCGACCCAATATCAACGTACTAGAGATCCTTATTTAAAATTTATATATTGCGACCTTCAAAAAGAGATCAAACGTCGTTTAAATATTATTCGAAATGAAAATTTTGCAAAAGCAATAGAGGACATAAAACCCTACTCAAAGCCATTTTGGAAATTAACTAAAATTCTGAAAAAGCCCCAGAAGTCAATTCCTACTTTGAAAGATGGGAATAAACTTTTTTTAACTAATGCAGAAAAAGCTCAAAAATTAGCCCAACAGTTTGAGTCTGCTCATGATTTTAATTTAAACGTTGTGAGTCCAATTGATGCTCAAATTTCCGTTGAATTTGATGATATTCTTTCTAAACAAAATTTATTTGAAAGTTCTTGTGAGACAAATATTGATGAACTTAAATTGATTTTCAAAAAAATTAAAAATATGAAAGCCCCGGGGGAAGATGGGATTTTCTATATTCTTATTAAAAAGTTGCCTGAAAGCACTTTAAATTTTTTAGTTAAAATCTTCAATAAATGATTTCACTTGGCTTATTTTTCCAATAAATGGAAAAATGCCAAAGTAACTCCAATTTTTAAACCTGCAAAAAGTGCTTCAGAGCCTTCAAGTTATCGACCAATTAGTTTGCTCTCTTCTTTAATTGAACTATTTGAGAGAGTTATTTTGAATAGAATGATGATTCACATAAATCAGAATTCTATTTTCCCTGATGAACAATTTGGTTTTCGTCATGGACATTCTACTACACATCAACTTTTGAGTGTATCTAATATGATTAACGCTAGCAAATCAGAAGGTTTTTCAACTGGTGTTGCTCTTCTAGATATTGAAAAAGCTTTTGACAGTGTTTGGCATAAAGGTTTAGTAGCTAAACTAGCTCGATTTGATTTTCCCGTATATCTCACCAAAACTATTCAAAATTATTTGACTAGCCGAACCTTACAAGTAAGCTATCAAAACTCATGCTCTGAAAGGACACCCATTAGAGCTGGTGTCCCTCAGGGCAGTAAACTTGGGCCAATTTTATACAATATTTTTACTTCTGATCTTCCTGATGTAATAGAAGGAAAAGGTAGAAGATTATTTGCTGATGATTGCAACAAAATTTAAATTTCTTTTTGAATACTTACTTGAAAATGTGGAAAATTTCTCCTAACGCTTTTAAAACTCAACTTATTTCGCCATAAGCCAAGAGCTGAATTTTTAAAATCTCATGAAAATTGTTCAATAACTTTTAATGGGGTTTTATTAGAATGGTCTGATCACGTGAAGTACTTGCAACCCGTACTTTTAAAAATCACATTGGAATATCTTCAAATGTAATAAATACACTAAATCTCTTTATTCTCTCATCAACAGGAAGTCCAGACATTGCGTGAGGAATAAGCTGCTCATATACAAACAGGTGTTCCGACCAGCGATAATGTATGCAGTTCCGATTTGGTCTAGCTGCTGCGCGACGAGGAAAAAATCCATCTAGAGGATTCGTAACAAGGTTCTGAAAATGATTTCGCGGCTTTCACCTTGGCACAGCACCGAAGATCTTCATCGGATTGCGGGCATTGAATCGATCGAAGCGATGGCCAAAAAAATCATCTCTAACTTCTGAGGCAAATCGATGCAGTCTTCCATCGCAGAGATTCGTTCTCTTTAATTAAGTTTAAAAGTTTAAAATATTTTTTGCATTACAGGATTTTCTCCTACATTAAAATACTTGGTTGCGCTCAGCAAATTTTAGTCTAACAATTAATATTTTAGTAGCTAGTTAACTTTTGGAATCTGAACAGTTCATTATTGAGTTGAACACCTAATTTAATGTAATAATGTCATACAAATGTAACGATGAATTGGTACAAATATAGACATATTAAAAAAAACAATGACAACAATGAAAAAATAATCATGCGGTTTACCAGTAAAATCTCTCAACATCTTTTTATATGTATCAAAATCCTTCGTTATGATAATTTCTCTTGACAGTTCAAGGTAAAGATGATTCACATATAGTCTATCTATTGATTTTCCAAGAAATTACGAATGCTGCAGTAGGATTTCTAGCAGCCAGCAGCGCCAGAAAGATATGCACTCAATAATTGGAACAGTAACACCGATTTCAATAGAACGCCATTGTTAATATCAATCGCAATCCATATCCCAAACGCCTTACCTTGCCTTCCATTCCCGGAAACCTGGCTCTTTGATGTTTCTCTGAGCACCAAGTTGTTGTTCTTCTAACGAAAGACCTCCATCTTATGGTCGATGGAATTAATTAAGCTGACCAAAATGCCATACGTATCGGATATCAAACACCTGGCCCAGGACTTGCCGGCAGTGCTCGGTGTTTATGCTGAGGGTATGCAGCTGATTGAAGCTCATTGTTGGAATCAACCATTCGAAGAATTTCATTCAATTAGCTCGAATTATGTACGTTGAACGGAATTCGAAATACTGTTGGTGGAAAATTGCAAGATGCTGTTGAATGTTCAATTAAATTTAGGAATTTATGGAAACTTCAACATACTAACGTTATAAAGAAAAATTCAAAAGAAATATTAGCAAAGTAATAATTTCAATAAGCTGTCGAAAAAAAAATCACAAAACAAACAATCAGGATATCCAGTCGAATCCACGTGGGGTTTGCCTCAAAAGTTTCCGATTGATTGGTTCCATAAATCCGCTATAATCGAACCCCTACATGGCGCGTTTTGTTTTGTTTGGCCCGGGTCGGAAAAGTTAATCTATCATAATGACTTTCATGCCCACAATCGAGACCAAACAAAGAGATTAAACTGGCCACTGCTGGGCTCGGGTTGCATTGAAATTTTCCGGCCAAAGTTTCCAACGTTGCAATTATCTGCTCTTAACCCGCCACTTGACTTGGGCCTTCATCATAGAACATGCATATGAGCATACGGTCCGGGAAGATATCCGGAATCGGGGCCGAGAGAGAAAGAGGGCTGCTGCTGAGTGCTGTTTGATATGGTCAGAGCGCCACTTTGCTGGTCAGATTTTCATGTTGTGTGTAGTATACACAAGCAATTTAAGCCTGGAAGCTGTCGGGGTTGTTGTGAATGAGAAGGGCGGCGAAGGGGAGGTTTTTATTCAAAACGACTGGTGAATGAATATGAGGATATCTTGCTGCACTTTCAGTCCTTATCTGCTGCTGTTGGGAGGATTGCACTCCCCACAGCTGGCTGACTGGCTACATGAAGTTGATTCATGATCAGTCGTAAAGTATGAAGAAAAAACCCATTTCAGGCTAAGCCACAGCGAGAGGAAGCCTTATCTTTTTTTCATACGTTTGGATGCTAAATACTCCGATTCATGATTAAATCGAACTTGATAGGTAAGGTGAGGAAGAAAACACAACACAACAAATTATAAAAATTACAAGATTAATAGAGAATGAAAAAAATAACAAAACATTTAAAAAAATTACACACCAATGACAATAAACATTCACATTCAACAGGGCATTGGGTTAAAATCAACCAAATTTTTCAAACTTTCTCATTGATGTGTATTGTTTACATGCTGTCAAACTCGAAGTCGTGTATTTCGATTCAACGAGAATGGAGGTGAACCAAAGCTAGTGGAGAGAACAAATTCTTTCCAAACAAAACTATCGCACCTATCGCACCGACAGTTGGGAAAAATGTTGAACAGTTACCATTCCAGAGTGTTTAAGTGGTTCCAGGAGCAGTTGACGTTGGACCATGGCAAACGAGCTGGAAGAAAATCGGGACCGGATAACAAAAAAGACGGAGGGAAAGGTGAAGTGTATGATTAAGGCAAATCCTAACGTCTCAAGCCGTGATTTGGCTAAAAAGATCGCCATGTCGCAGAGCTACGTCCAGAATGCAAAAAAGAGAGCTGAACTACATATATACAAGGTAGGTACAGAGCAGGCTTCGGATTCATTTGAGAGCAAACACCCACGGAGCTAAAATCTGCTCCCACTCTTTAAGCGGCAAGAAGGAATGAGAAGGAGTGACCATTTAGCTCCAGATGCAATGCTCCTAGGGAGCTCTTTTTACCTCTCACTCTGCTCTGAAAAGAGAAATGAGCGCTCTGCGGGAGTAGCTCCCTAGGAGAACGCCTTTGAGGCAAACGTTATGTACTGGGAATCTGACTGGCCCGTGTTCGTTTGTTTTGGTTTGCGCCGGCGGTGTATTTTGCAAATGATTAATATGAATAGCAAGAGCTAGAACGTGTTCTCGCTTATTAGTTTGTTAAGTAGAGTGGCCCAAATAAGCAGATTGACAGATTGGCTTAATGGTATCAAACTTTATACTGTTTATATTTTCCTATACCAACACTGTTGGTGTAAAAATATGTTTTGAAAAATTACTAAATTTTTTTTTAATTAAATATTTTTATAATTCAGTTACCAGTCTGGGCAAAAATACATCAAAATGCAAATCAAAGATTCACCTTTAAAATCTCGATTCCATATGCTGGGATATGATTTAAACTAGTTGATTTTTAGTATATTTTACCCCTAAATGTATGCAGCACCTTCATGCCTTTTCTTTAAACATTATTTTTGACATGATTGTTTTGCATCAAACGTATGTTAATTTCAAAATTTCATCTATCATAACATGAACTTTTATGATTTAAGCTAGTTGATTTATAGTATTCCTTACCCCTAAATGTATGCAACCCCTTTATGCTTTTTTTAAATCATTTTTGACATGATTGTTTTGCATCACGCGTTTGTTAATTTCAAAAATTCATCTATGATAACATGAACTTTTATGATTTATGCTAGTTGATTTTTAGTAATTTTTACCTCTAAATGTATGCAACACCTTTATACTTTTTCTTTAAAATAATTTTTGACATAAAAATTTTCGAACAAAACCAAAACTTACTGCAATTGGTGCTTTATGCGTTATTTCGTCACAAAAATATCGAAAACTAATTTTTCAAACGTTTTCATTTGATTTTTCATTAAAAACAACGTTTGTTGCAACTCACCCCTTCTTTTAGTAGGGTGAAAATCGCATGCTTTGTAAATTGAAAAATAACTGGGGAAACCAATAATTTTTCTGACTACGTTAATTTGATGTCCCATCAACCTTAAAACTGTTGATGTACAAGCATACACATATTATCTGAAAGCCTAAATTGCGACAAACGTTTAACATGAACATTGAATGGATCTTAGAGTAATAATGTACCTAAACGTTGTTAAGAATCAAAAATAGTCTAAAATTTGTTGTGTTTACATCGTCGCACAGCCACTCCATCAGCCAGCCAGCAGCTGTGAGCTACTCGAAGCAATCAAATGTGTACTTAACTTGAACGCAATTCTGAATCGTCACACGCAAAGTGATTCCTCCCAGGGAGGCCTCTTTGGGAGGAGCGCTGAGCCTCTGAGGGAGCAAAGAGTGACTGGCGCTCTCAGCTATTCTGGCGGTAGGAGCAGCGAGAAAGAGTTATTTTTAACTGCCAGGAGTTTGGGAGTTCCTCCTCTATGAGTGGTACTGCTCTGCCTCTTTTGAGTCGCACCTCGGGATCCGTCCCAAGCCTGGTATAGAGTTTCCCAAACCACGATGTGCGGCAACAATCGACGGCTAAAACTCGGGCACGAAAGCTCTACGAGAAGATGCTGACACAAGATGGCTGCTGTGTGATGGACGACGAAACGTATATAAAAGCCGATTTTAAACAAATTCCGGGGTTGTAGTTTTTCACCGCAAAGAGCAAGTTCGATGTGGATGACAAATTTAAGAAGAAGAAAATGTCGAAATCCGCCTCGAAATATCTCGTTTGGCAGGCCATCTGCTCTTGCGGACTGAGGAGTGAGCCTTTCGTGACAAAGGGCACAGTAAATGGCGAGATCTACAAATCAGAGTGCCTCGAGAAGCGCTTTTTCCGTTTTTGCAGTTGCATGAAAAAGCTCCGCTATTTTGGCCAGATTTGGCATCATACCACTATTCTAAAAGTGTCCTGGAATGGTATGAGGCCAGTTCTGTCCATTTTGTTCCGAAGGACATGAACCCTCCAAACTTTCCGAAGCGGAAACTTCGGAAGAGCAAAAAGACAATCAAAGACAAGAAGGACATGTTAAGAGAATGAATAAAAAACTAAGCAACTGGTACCGGATGACACTGTGAATATTTTTATGGAGGGCATCAAGCGAATATGCGTTTAATTTTACACTCGAGGCTCCATCGATTAACTTTTCTTTTGATTTTTGAAGTAAATGTGTGAAAAAAACTACATTAAAATTCTGGTTTGATAAAAAAATTATAAGAAAATTGGCATGACGGTGTCGCAATAATTTTGTGTTCGCCCTTTGCAATTTCAATTGCATATCTCGAGATCAATTTGAGCGAATGGAACTAGATTCGGCATGGGAAGGGTATTTGAGAACAATAAAGGTTTCTATAGAAATTTGGTACCACTACCTCCTTCCAATGCACTATGGGGTTTGAGGCGGCAAAAAGTCAGAAACTGAACTTGATCGGATCGCTTTTTTATTTTTAGCTAGTTAATAACTTAATATTTGACTAAGATATTCCCAGTTTTTCAACTAATTATCTTGGATACTGAACGCACCACACACATCAGACTTTGAAAAATTGAAAAATTTATATGATGAAGAAAAAAAATTAAATCGCATATATTTCTCTGGAAAACATTTTTTTCCTTAAATTTAAAGTACACCATATGAAAGCTTATATTAAAAGCTATCATTTGAACCATTTAAAATTTTTACACTCTGAAGTGACCTATGATAAAAATGAGTAAACAATTTTTGGCGTAGAGATGTACCGAATAGTGGTATTCGGCGAACGGCTGAATACCGAATATTGACCTTTTCAACTATTCGGTCGAATATTCTGTTGAGTTTTTAATTATAAATTAAAAAGCGACAATTTCATTTTCTTTCACTTTTTCCATCTTAAAAATCCTTATGTTTTTGAATCGATTATTATCAACCAGATGTATGTATTACACATCAGATCTATTTAAGGTCTCTTTAATTTTCAAAATGTCACCAATATTTAGAAGGACTTCAGATGAATTGTCACTTCTAGAACGTATGTTAAGCCTTCCGCCTTGCAGAGAGGTGAGGAAAGAGGAGGAGGGGGTTCCATATAATTTTATTGTATCGCTCAAGAAGTTATTAACCAATGGAACCAAGTTTCATATGAAAGGATTTTTGGATACGAAATAATGGGTATGATTATAAGAAACGCTTACCTTAAGGTTGCCAGATTTTTTCAGCACCTTTACGTGCCGGATAGATCCTGGCAATTTTATTTGAAAACCTGTCAAAATCCGGACATATGTTTTTGAAATTGTCGACCAAAAATATGCAATATCCGGGCAAATTTGTTTAAAATTCAGGAATTACTCAAAAAAAAACTTGAAATATTTTTTTTTCACTAAAACTTACCAGTTTATTTAATATCGTATTTTGGGTTTCCAAAAATCTTTTAAGATTATTTTTATGAAAATTGCTCAGAAATTTCCGACTTGGACGAATGAATCAATAATAAATAAAAAAAAGTGCAACACAACTGTTGTTTTTTCTGATTGATTTGGTAAATAAATTGGAAAAATCCGGGCAAAATCCAGGCTGTTTTTTTATGAAATCCGGGGAACCAGGCCGAACCGGACTTTTCCCAAATTTTGCATTAAATATCCGGACAAACCCGGGCAATCTGGCAACCTTAGCCTACCTCCTTCAAGTAGTGGTGGAATGGAAAGGAAAGGGTAGGGTGGGGTTTATAAACAACTTTTTTGGCATAAATCGAGCACTTATCAATCAAAAGGGACCGTCTTTTATAAGAGACGTTGTTTGTGTATGAGTAATTTGAGACCATTCCTTTTTTCAGGGTGGTGTTTTTTTACATTTTATTTGGCATACCTCGAAAATTTATCAATCAAATGGAACCAATCGTGACATGTGACGTTATTTAAAATTGACAATCCATACGAGAAAAGTATACATTTTGGCATAATTAAAGAAAAAATGAAATTTACAAAAACACAGTAAAAATTTCAGATCTTGAAAAATAAATTAGGGATCAACTTTTACTAAATTAGGTGAAATCATCTAATCATTTTTTAATAAAAATTAAACCTTTAAAAAGTTTATAATTTTACAAATTTCATTAATTTTAAGAAGGTGTAGCAAAGCACAACGGGTCAGCTAGTAGGTATGTATATACACATCTTATATATAAAAATGGAGGCGTTTTCTTTGTAACAACATCACGTATGAATGGTCGGTCGGAATGAAGTGAAATTTGGTATCCGAGGGTTTTTTGGGTCAGTGATGGTTTGTATAATAGTTTCAAGAATCTCACTTTTTATGAAAGGGGGGTCCCCATACAAAATTATCTCTTAATCCTTTATATAAAAATGGAGGCTTTTTCTCTGTAACAACATCACGTATGATAAAATCCCTGATACCTCCGAGAGTTTTTGGGGTCAGAGATGGTATGTATAATAGTTTCAAGAGTCTCACTTTTCATGGAAGGAAGGTTCCTATACAAAATCAACTTTAAATGGGACACAAGTCGTACAATGTAATTTTGTTATGATTTTTATAAAAAGCGATTCGCGAGCACGATGAAGTTAAGGACATGTAGATCAAATGAAACATATATTACGATTTATTTAAATTTATTTAAATAAATTCTACCCGCTCATTTTCAACATCTTTCATTTCATCTAACCTTCTATCCACCTATATAAAAACACTTCATAATCTTTAGATGTCCCTACTAAAAAGGACATCACTTTTTACCGCTAGGCCGATAAATTAAATCTACAAGTATAAATTACGGTGATTAACCCTTCATAAAATTAAAATAACTTTGGCCAAAAAGAAACAAAAAAAACACGACATCATAGCATTGGTGATAGGTCACTATCAGACTATCGACCGTGCTGTTTTGCATCCAACCCCGGATGTAACAAAAGCGATGATAACAAACTGAGAAGACTATAAACATCGATAGATGCGTTTCTGAGTTAAAGTATATCTGAGCGATCACATATCATCTTTTGACGTAGAATTACGTCTTACGGCAACACTATAGGGGGACAAATTGAAATTCGCAAACGGATCTCGCGTCACGAAAACTTTCCAATTCAAGGACATCCTTTTTAAAAGACATATTATGTCTGCTCATCGTTGATTGGCTGGTCGAAATTAAAAAAAAAAAAACACGGACGCCACGCCCCATGGTGGGGTTTGGTTTTCCCTGTCAACAAAATGTATTAAAAACAAGGGGTCGCCGGCGAGCTGGTTTCAGTTGCTGTTTGCCCGTCGAGCTGAAAAGTTCTGCTGCGCTGCGATCTGCGTTTGGACCCCACCAGTGGTAATCCAACGCAGATATCGTTTTGCAGTTTACCTAAGTGGCAACCATTTGAGTAGGAAGACCATCAGTCGAGGCGATCCAACAAGCGGCGGAGACATGTTGCCCCGACATGCTGCCATGACATGTTGACATGTCATGCAATGTTATATGTCATGACAGGTCAAAATGTCATTTAGTAGTCGTAATAGATATTTTTATATCCAGTGCACTGTACTTACAATACCGCACTATACAACTAAACAGTTAACCCGAATTCCACATAATCAATAACATTCTACACTAATTCTACTCTACATTTTTCTCGCAATGGAACAGTTTACTTTCAAAACATCTCAATATCGCAATATTTATCATTCTAAACATAATCAAATTACGTAGGACACCTAACACACACGCTACAACCACCTAACCCACACAACACACATTCCTCACTCATACGAATTTCACGCTCAGTCCACACACTTCACCCCTTTTCCCCATTACTTTCTATATATGTTGGCCCTAAAAAGGGCCGTTTGTTTATTATTTAATTTGGGTCGAACTAAGCCCATATGGCTTTTCAGTGCACCTTTACGCTAGCGATTGCTATATGGGAATGCGAATAGACAACTCGATTCTGAGAGAAACGCATGAGACGGAGCTTCCAGAAAACTGGTTTTTCTTTTGCACTGAGTCAAGCGTATACATGAAAGGCAGCGGTGCCAGGTGTTAAACTTGCAAAATGGGGACGGTTTTTTAGTACACCTATAATGATTTGTATGATTTTTTTTCTCTTTCGAATAGGCATTGATCACGCGTAGAAAATGTACATTTAATGTGCATCTTTTTTGCACTGAACCTGAAAGCTAGCGTGAAGCTGTGTCAGGTGTTTATTTAGCAAAATATTTATTGGATTTTGGGATAAAGAAATGATTTATCAAATAATAGATTGTTTGAAATTTTGTTTTTCTTCAGCTTACTTTTTTCTCCTATCAATGAAAAACAAATGTTGACTAAAAAAAATTATGCGAAAATTCATAATGCCTTATTCAAAATAAACAACATGTTTATTACCAGCACTGTCACTGTATGCTTTTATCTCAAGCGTTTGATTATTCAAAGCTCGCATGTTCCTCGCATTGGTTGCATAAGTATCGGGCGCAATGCATCTTAGCGATAATGTATTGTATTGAGTTTTGATTGACGCCGTTTGCCCGTATTTTAATATCGCCTTTGGGTATGCAACTGTTAAATTTTACAAACTGTTTTGTTGACCGTTGTAGATAATTTATATTAAGTTGACCAGCTTTATTTGAGCTGCAAATTCAATATGAAAGCTGTCGGCATTGACATTGGACACACAGTATATGTATATTTTCGTCTGCATTCATACATTTGTTTTGAGCTGCATACTTAGAAATTTTTCAAATATATATTGACACAAAACCGGTTGTCGTAATTCTACGTTAACTTTGCGGTCGTGTCTCAAATACAACCTCTTCAACTTTTTTGTTCGTCCGCACTGCAAGTTTTCCCTTGTGGGGCGGACCACGCTTGGCCTACTAATGTGTGGTGGTAGATGCAACTCTATCTGTATCTACCGCTTCATAGTAGTAGGCCCGTGAGGAACAAAAATTTGATATGTGATGATATACTTCTAAATAATATCTACCCGCTCATTTTCAACATCTTTCATTTCATCTAACCTTCTATCCACCTATATAAAAACACTTCATAATCTTTAGATGTCCCTACTAAAAAGGACATCACTTTTCACCGCTAGGCCGATAAATTAAATCTACAAGTATAAATTACGGTGATTAATCCTTCATAGAGGTAAATGAAGTTTTCCGGATCAGCTAGTAATTATATAGGGGAGAGTGGGGATACTTGATCCCCTTTTCTTATTTTCACCATATCTTTTTGGAAAAATTTAGCAACTCGCCGTCTTTGACATTTTCTGACAGCTTGTAACTTCAAGTTTCTATGCTCCCAAAATTAGAACGATACTTGAACCCGTTGATGAACTAGAAGCATTTTCGTGGGAGTTAAAAAATTGCGATTTTTCTGAAGTTAGGGGAGACTTGATCCCCTTTTGAAGGAGACTTGACCTTTTATTTAGGAAGCCCTAATCCTTGTATAAAAATCAAACAAAACCCCAAGATAGAATGTTAATTGACTATTTTGGTCATGTTTGTTCTCATTTCACAATTTATAGCAGACATAAGAAGAAAATTCTTTAACTTTGTCTCAACGCTAATAACATTGCATACTTAAAGGCGCTATTTTTATAATAAAGAGAAAATTAATTATTTTTGCTCTTTTCATCAGACAATTGTTTGATAAATATTAGTTTTTGGATAAATATTAGTAATTTCGTAATCAGCAATCATAACGATCCATTCAGAAGAAGAATATGCCGTTTAAAAGGGGGATCAATTGTACCCAAACCTAGGGGATCAATTGTTCCCATAATCAACATTTTAGAAAACTTTTTCTTAAAAAAGTTGAGAGTATTCCATTGCTTTGAAAGTATGGCATTATAAAGTTCATTTTACGCTCGAACGATTGATATATTCATTTTCATTATTTTTCATTATTTTCCTATGTAAGGATCATTTTAAAGTGATGAAAAAAGATCTTCAAGTTACATTTTGTGAATTTTTTCAAACAAAGTTCAATTACTCAAACAATTATTTTGTTAAAAAATTTTTAACTACAAGCATTGTTGTTTTGCTCATTTTGGCACATTTTTCTAGAACATTTGATCTTTGTAAGACATTCCAGTTTCGAGATATAGCTAAGGAATCAAGTATCCCCAGGGATCAAGTATCCTCATTCTCCCCTATAATCGGTTGCCGGATTGATATTTTGCGATCATATGATGGATTCAGCTATAGGGCCTTATTACATAAGACGAGTCGAGTAACTCGACTCGATTCCAGTCACTGTCGAGTCGAGCGAAATGTCGTATTACGGTAGTCGAGTGAAACAGCTGAGTCACGAACCCTCAAGCACTCGACTCAGTCGAGCTACTCGCCTGAAATTCGACTTGACTCGACTACTGTAATATGCATGCATTCAACTATGATTATAAAAATCAACTATAATCGCGTGATTGATTTCATTTTAGGCTTGAAATATAGCTCAGTTGACAAGTCAGTTGCTTCCTGAGCCGATGTCCGTGAGTTCGAGCCCAAGAGTAAACATCGATCACAGTTGTACCGGATACATTTTTAATGATTGTCCGCCAACTTCATCGTTGATATAAGTCGTGAATGACATAAATATGTTAAAATGACTGAAATCGAAACAAAAAAAAATTCATTCAACAATAAGTATTGTAGATTCAACTGTAATGATACGAGCTGACCCGGTGAACTTCATTTTACCAGTGAATTTATAAATCGTATTAAAATTGTTCTATTTCTGTTCACTTTTAAATTGATTTTGTATTAGAGCCCCCCTTCCACAAACAGTGAGCTTCTCGATACTATCATACAAACCATCTCTAACCGGAAAATTTCTCGAAAACAAATTTCCCTTCATTCCGACTGTCAGTATATATGTGATTGTGATACAAATATAAGATAGCAAGATAGCAAAAGGAGATGATTTTGTAGCTCTTCCATGTGTGGCTCTTCCATAAAAAGTGAGATACTCGATACTATTAGGCCGGAACAAATTTCAAATCCTTCTTTTGTCACTCGGAGTTGGAACATCGCGAGGGGGGATAATAAAAATAATGCGAAAAACAAATAAATAAGAATAAATTGCAAGAAAGATTGTATGCAACAAAATTGCATACAATATCATTGTACAACACCTCTAAATCAAGTAATTTTTCATAAAAAAAAGTCGATAAAATCAAGAATACAAAAGGTGAAATCACTTCAATGTTCTACAATTTGGTTTTTGGTGTTGTAATCTTTCGCATATTTGAATTTTTATCGAAATTTACAAGAAATACTTCAAACTTTATTTATTCCCCCCTTCGGGTTTTTCGGAAATTTCAAAGGGGGGGGCGGGGGGGGGGGTGATAAAAGAAAAAAATGTTATTTGTTCCAGCCTTATACAAACCATCTCTGACCCGCAAAACAATCGGATACTGAATTTCACTTCATCCCAACCAAACGTGATGGTGTTACAAAGAAAACGCATCCATTTTGATGTATAAGATAAGTAGATTTAACTATAATGATTTAGTTTAAGGTTGCCAGAATTTTTCCAGCACGTACCCGGGCCGTACAAATCCAGGCTATCTTATCCGGGCAATCTGGCAACCTTTCTTCAGTTGATTCAAATAGAAATATGATAGACTCAATTATATGTCTATGATTGATTTCATGAGTTCAACTGTTTGTATTGTAGATGTCGAGTTTATTGATTTTTAAAGTCATCATATTTATTGTTCATTAGAGTGCCCCAAATGACCCGACTTTTGAAAAAGTTATGCGCTGCAGGCTGAAATTGATCCTAGGCCTAGTACAAGATCTCATGCCAAATTTGGGTCAGATCGGATCACGGGAAGGGGCGCTCAACGAGCCTGAAGTTTGTATGGAATTTTGAGACATTTTGTTCGGGAGAGACATGAAAAACCAGTTTTTCATCAATAACTTTGGTTCCCGTCGGCCGATTTCTTTCAAAAAAACAGGTTTTCTTAAAGCCTAAACTATGAAAAACATTTCATCCTAAGACTGCATATCGATAAGAGTTAAGACAAAAAAGTTATTAGGCTTCCAAAATGGGCTAACTTTTTTAAGGATGGTATTCATCACTGTAAATGAGTCGGGGCGGTCGAACTTATTGACGCCTCATTAGCAGTGATGAATACCACCGTACAAATACAATACAAATTTGGGGCAGTCTATTGTTCATTGATTGACACCTACAACAAATTAAGCTTAAATTTCGGCGCGATTCAGTTAGCTTCACAAGAAAACATTTTGTTAAAATATTTTTATCGGATTTATAACATTTTAAACTTTTAACTTGTAAGTAAAATATCTGAACAAGTTGGTAGTTTATGATTTTTTCATTTTTCTCGATTTTTTTCTGAACGATTATTTAAAACAGATCCATAAAAATGCTTATAATAATGTTTATATAAAATTAACGATAATAAAATTATCGTTTTATATAAACAGTGGCTTGCTAGAACTCTCATGAGAAAATCTTCAAAAAGAAAGGACTTTTTTCACAGAAACTCATCGCGCAGAACAGAGATTAGTTAAATAGATCTCAAACTTAGCAGGTCTGGCTTTGATCGGGGAAAAAAGCCGAAAAGTAAACTTGTACAGTTTATTGTACACCGTTTTTGTTGTACATTTCACTTACCCTTTAATGCATGGCTTTTTTTAAACGAGAAATTGATGATGATTTAGTGAAATAACATAATTTTCATTTGAAAAACACAACGCAACTGAACAGGTTTAAAGTCATTAAATATTTTGAGTTACATAGAAATGATCGGTCAAAGTTAAAAAATTATTTCAATACGTTTTTTCTTTAATTTCATACGAAGCTTGTTCATTAGGTTCAATAATATGTTGGAGATTAAACAAATTGAAAAATTTGTTAGAATTTCCAAATCTTAAGAAATAACAGAGATTTTACAAAAACTACTTTAAAAAAATGATAATAAATTTGATTTTTGAAAATTTTATGCATGTTTTTTTTCGAAACCTCATTCATACATTGAAAAATCGTAATGCAAATACCATCAGTCAATTTCTTTTCATCTCTAGAATATTTTTAGTAAAAATATGCTCCAAAAATATCCACGCGTTTCCTTAATATTTGGTTCTTAGTTAGTGTGGTTTAAAACAACACTTAGCATTAAAGGGTTAAGTTATCAATATTGAAAAACTCTTTCACCCTGAAACAAAGAAATTTCTTAAATTTATTTTCAGACAAAAGAGAATGAAACACAAGCCTATTAAACTTTGCATTGCTGCAAACATTCACAAACGCATAAACACAAAACAATTTAAATGAATAGGCCTACGGTTGCTAACTATTATTTTTAGCCTGCCTTCAATTCAATGCACCATTTCTGCAAAAGCTTTCATGGAAAAAATGGAATCAAATGGGAAAACGGGGAAAACATGATGTAGCAATTCCATTCGGAAATGTTCCCCCGGGAAAGATACTCTATTTGTAATTGAAAACGGTTACTTGCGAAGCTTTTTCGTATCCATACGTTTCTACAGGGTTCGTATTGGTTTTTTTTTCTCCGTTCTATCTCTTCAGTGAGGTGGCTATGCAAATGTAGATTCACATACAAACGCACACAAACGTATACCAGTACGTTTGATCCGTTGATGATTTCTAAGCTACTGATGGAGACTCTCCATCAACTTGATCCAAATCAAGGGGGATGCATCTAATTTGAATTCGTTTCGATTGGGGGGCCAGTGGCCTGTTGTGTGGATATTCCGCGCGATTGTTAAATTATATTTTAATGCAGAAGCTTGGGCTGGACGAATGGAAAGCATTTTGTCGGAAGAATATTTTCAGAATATTAAAATTTTCTACCGAACGATAAGAATGCAATCTCTCCCTGATTTGATTCTTTTTCTCATAAAACATTCTATCACCAATTTTTTGCTCCAGTATCTCATAACGTCCGTTTGTAATCAACCAGCCCATGGTACATTTCTCATCTGTTGTACGGAAATAGCAGTTTGCCTGGGTCAAATTTCCGTCTACTAGTTCCTGATTCCGATGATGAAGATGATGCGAATCCCGAAGCTTCAGGCTGGCTCCTGGAACGCGCCAACATTCCAAAACAAGATTCACTAAATGAATGGAAATGAAATGGAGTATCGCTGCAGTCATTTGACCGACTCATAGATAGACCGAACCGATACCCAGAAACGATGATATGGTTTAGGGCAGTTAACCGTCCACTACTTTCTATCCAGTAGGATCCAGCTAGTCGTGTCAGTGGTGATGCAACATTGTTACTAGCTGAAAACGGATAAAAAAACTGCGTTGCATACGCGCTTAATGACTATCCGGGATCAATTTCGGAGGGACCTTCAAAGATTTCGTTCGCCACATCTGCTTCATTGTTTCAAAAATTTGAACTTGTTTTTCTAAAATAAAAATCTTTGAAATATTCCATATTGTAACTTCGTTTCATTTTTGGAATGAAATGATGAAGATAGCCAATCAATGAAACCAGAGCCGTAGAAAGCATTGACGCATTTTTTTAATCCTTCTGATAAAATATGAAACGAATTCACAGAAGTAAATGTATGAGCCGTCTTCCCGAGCAATCTATAGCAATTATTATTATTAATCTCCTAGTAAGAAAATAGGAAACTTACTTCCATCGATGGTTGAAATCTTTTAATTTGCTCAAGTTGATAAGTTAATAAATTTTACTTATTACCAAACGGAGGCGTTCGGGTTTCGGTTGAAGACCCCAACTACGCGATTGTGATTGTTGGTGTTGTACGGGATACTTTTTCCTTCACTTTTGGGCTTCCGATCGGTGGTCAATCGTTCCTCGAACCGCTTAAGCACTCGCAACACCGTGGAATTCGCGATTCCCAACGTTTTAACGATGGAACGGTGCGAGAGGTCCTTGGTCTCGCGATGGATGCGCAAGATTTTATCATGCACGAGCTGTTTTTTCGACTCCATTTCCGTGAGTTTTGATCACAGGACTTTAAAACTTGTAGAATGTAAACAATGCACTATGAACTAAATCCACCCAAATTTTCATTAAATTCTACCCAACGGTTAAAAAGTTAGAGAAATTTCATTGTGTGGCAATTTCATCGTGGACACCCTTTAGGATTATCTAGGGGTCACTTCCAAGAACAGTTTCCGTCAGGGTCCGGTGGTGGCTTTCTGTAGCTGTGGTGTCGATAGCTATCTCAGGTTTTTCCGTTTTCCTGGCAGGCCTTCTTTCTATTGTTGTAGGACCCGTCGGATGAAAGTTTGTTCTAATAATCAGACGAAACAAGCATTATTCGTCTAAAATATACTTCACCAAAATAATCTTCAAAACTTGGGCAATCTCATATCCAAGCATTGATCCCTTGACGCAGTATTCTTGCCTGAAAATTTATCGGCCAAAAATTGTGTGGTTGTAATAACCATCACATCGTCTTGTAAAATTTTGTGATACTTTATATTGAAGTCATAAACGAATGTAAAATACTGTCTTCAAGCTCGTGAAACCCGTCAAACCGTCCAGTGAGAGTTATACCTAGACAACATTTCGGGTTTTATAACCGGCAACAAGACCAAGTTTGAGTATCATAGGAGGCCTGAAGAGTCCTATAAATCAATCAGTGTTGCTTGGGTATTCGGGTCTGGTTGCCAATTCTTTTCCGGATTATAGTCAAGCAACATCTATTTTTCAAATGCAGGATGAAGAATGGCGCTCGTCTATTACCCTTAACATTCTGAACACGATGCAGAACATTATTGTGTGCGGTGGTTTGCTGGCCGGTTCGCTGCTCTGTGCCTATCTGGTGGTGTACCACGAAGGGCTAACCGTCGGTGACTACGTCCTGTTTGCCAGTTACATTATTCAGCTGTACGTGCCCCTGAACTGGTTCGGAACTTTCTACAGGTAAGATAAAAGACGTTCTAGCAATTAGTATCGAAGGTAAAATTTCATAAAACTATTCATTGCAGAGCTATCCAGAAGAACTTTGTGGACATGGAGGACATGTTCGATTTGATGAAGGAGGATCAAGAGGTGATCGATGCCCCGGGAGCTGGAGAACTGGCAGTTATTCGAGGGGGCGCAATCGATTTCTCCGATGTTACTTTCGGGTACAATCAAGAACGGTTTGTGTTGCGGAATGTAAGCTTCTCGGTTCCCGCCGGTAAAACGGTTGCCTTGGTAGGTCCATCGGGTGCCGGAAAAAGTACCATCATGCGATTGCTGTTCCGCTTTTATGACGTTGAAAGTGGATCGATTTCGATCGATGGACAAAACATTAAAACCGTACGACAGGATTCGCTGCGAAAAGCCATTGATACGCAAACCGAACGTAAAGGATGATACGGTCAAAATTTGGTCAATATCAACTTGACGTATTTCTTTCAATTTTGCATTTAAAAAACCTGAACACCCCTCATTTTTAAGGTGTGTGTGTGTGTAGAATGTTGCTCCTATTTTTATTTTGGAATTCACTCTTCAGTTGTCAAAATGTCGTCCAAGGAAGAAGAGCAGCGTATCAAAATGTTGCTCGCGCATCGCGAAAATCCGAGCTATTCGCACGCAAAGCTGACAAAATCGCTAAAACTTACCAAATCAACTGTTACAAATGTAATTTAAGTGTTTGGGGAACGTTTGTCGACAGCCAGGAAGTCTGGATCGGGGGGAAATCGAAACCCGGAAGCCGCTGAGACGGCAAAGAGAGTTGCCGGTAGTTTCAGGCGAAATCCTAACCTCTCTCTCCGAGATGCCGCAAATAAGCTGGGTGTATCGTCTACAACCGTGCATCGAGCCAAAAAACGAGCCGGACTATCAACTTACAAGAAGGTAGTGACTCCAAATCGCGATGATAAACAAAATACGACGGCCAAAGCGCGATCCCGGAGGCTGTACACGACGATGCTGACGAAGTTTGACTGCGTGGTAATGGACGACGAAACCTACGTCAAAGCCGACTACAAGCAGCTTCCGGGACAGGAGTTTTATACGGCAAAAGGAAGGGGAAAGGTAGCAGATATTTTCAAGCACATGAAACTGTCCAAGTTCACGAAGAAATATCTGGTTTGGCAAGCCATCTGTACCTGTGGCTTGAAAAGCAGCATTTTCATAGCTTCCGGGACTGTCAACCAAGAAATTTACGTGAAAGAGTGTTTGAATAAACGTCTGCTGCCTTTCCTGAAGAAACACGGTTGTTCCGTACTGTTTTGGCCGGATTTGGCATTTTGCCATTAGGGTAAAAAAGGCCATGGAGTGGTACGCCGCCAACAACGTGCAGGTGGTTTCCAAGGACAAGAACTCTCCCAACACGCCAGAGCTCCGCCCAATTGAGAAAAACTGGGCTATTGTCAAGCGGAACCTAAAGAAGACCAAAAAACTGCTAAGGACGAATTTGTAAAGTTTGAACCGTAATTTTAAACTATTTCTCTGGTGTTCGATCAAGACTCTTGTTATGAATATTGATTCTAATCAATTGAGAACTATTACTCTGGGTCAGAACCACAAATGAGAAAATTAATTATTAGAGCTAATCTAATATGTACTGAAAGTTCTTGTTTCCAAGCTTTGAAGTGCAACACATTGTTGTTTTTCTTTATTTACGGGATTTCCATTCTCGTGGGTGATTCAACCCTTGAAGTGCAACATAGAATTCTTGAAAAAAAACTGATTTTTTGTTTAGAGTTCCAAATTCTGTAAAATTCTCGACATTTAAGAATTTTGTTTAAGTTTTTTTTACCTTGATTGGTATTTTGAGTTCGCGTTCTAGATGTTTAATCTGAAATCTTGTGGTTGGTTAAAAAATGAGGCAACTTAAGGATGGACCCATTTTTTGTAGTTTTGCATGATCACAACTATTTCATTATATGATGGTGGCTCCAGAGAGTACTCACGTTTTACAGATCAGCCACAATGGTATTGGAGGAAAATGCCATCAATTGAGGCCCTTGGAGCCAAAGAAGTATAAGTGCATAAAAGCTTATTTCGAGAAAACACGCTTTTAAATTCATGTGTTCGGCCATTTCCATAAATTTTTCAAAAATATGTTTTTTTAATGAAATGTAAAAGTATGTAAAAAAAAATTCTAAAAATTCCAAAAAATCATCATATATAGTTTGAAACGTGAAGAATTGTTTGTCCTCATTAACTCAAAATCGATCATTTTGTCGCTTATTCCTCTTTGGCTCTCAGGGCCTCATAAATTCACTAAATTTACACACGACTTATTATAACAAATGACATTCACGTATCTTACTGTTTTCACAAGTTGTTTAATACGTCGTGATCGTATAATTATTATCTTACGTTGACAACAACTTAAAACATACCAAAATAAACAAAACCGCTGATTTGGTTGCAGAATCCTTAATATGAAAACAGAAATAAAATTTTGTTTTGATAATATTTATGGAACCAGAAAAATCTAATTTAAACTGAATTCTTATCAACAAGTGCAAAAATTCTGAAAAACTGAAGCAGAATTCTGAAATTGGGCTAAGTTTTTAAGGTTTTGGCAACAGCTCTGACCCAAGATTGTTTCTCTTGAATAATCTCACACAATTGTTTAAATTTGATAAAGGGGTTTTTTTTTATTGTGTGGAGTAGAATACCTGGCATACATTTCCTGGACCCTCATAGGGGAGGGTAGGGGATTAACTCCCAAACCCCCCATTTCCTACGGCCATGGTTCTGAATCTTTATCATCACATTGCGCACGTTGAAAAAAAAAGTTTTAACTTATTTTGCTTTTAGGATTTTCAATCCCCGTTCTAAATTTGGACTCTGAAATCTATGCAGCAACCTTGAGGCAAAATGTGTACAATAATTTTTAGCTATTTTCTGATATTCGATCTAGAATCTTGTTCTGGATGTTGATTTTTATCAATTTAGAACTATTACTCTGGACTTACTTGATTATAATATGTATATAAAGCTCTATAATATGTATTAAAAGTTCTCTTTTCCAAGCTTTGAAGTGCAAAACGTTGTTGTTTTTCTTTTTTTACGGTATTTTCTTCCTCGTTGATGGTTCAACCCTTGAAGTGAAACACAGAATTCTTAAAACTTTTTACTTTGATTGATTGGTTTTGAGTTCGCGTTCTAGATGTTTGTTCTGAAATCTTGTGGTTTGTGAAAAATGAGGCAACTTAAGTATGAGCCCATTTTTTGTAGTTTTGCATGATCACAACTACAGTAAGGTTTTCTCGACACTGATATACGTACCGCGTTAAAAAAAAAACCGTGTAGAAAAAACCGTGTTAATTCCCGAAAACCGTGTGAAAAAAACCGTGTTAATTCCCAAAAACCGTGTAAAAAACTAGTTTAGCTCCGATTTCAACTTTTGACCGGTCAAGTGAAAGGGTTTGACTTGTAGGTGAAAAAAAGTAGTGTCGCGAGTTCGCTAGTACAAGCTACTAGTGTTAGTACCGCGAGAAATTATTAAAGCTCCGATTTCAACTTTTAATCCCTCAAGTGAAAGGATTTGACTTGTACTAGCGAACTCGCGACACTACTTTTCGTCACCTACTACAAGTCAAACCCTTTAACTAGAGGGGTCGCAAGTTGAAATCGGAGCTAAACTAAGTTCTCGCGGTACTAACACAAGTAGCTTGTCTCAGGTTTTAGGTCTAATGTCCCATGTATTAGGTCTCATGTCTCAGGTCTTAGGACTCAGGTCTCAGGTGTCATGTCTAAAGTCTCACCTCTCAAGTCTCAGATTGCAGGTCTCAGGTCTCAGGTGTCATGTCGAAAGTCTCAGGTCTCAGGTCTGATGCCTCAGGTGTCATGTCTTATGTGTCATAACTTATGTCTCACATCTCAAGTCTTATATCTCTTGTCTAAGGTCTCAGGTCTCAGGTATTATCTTCCAGGTCTCAAGTCTCAGGTGTAATGTCTCAGGTCTTATGTCTCAGGTCTCTGGTCTCAGGCATCATGTGTAAAAAAAACCGTGTTAATTCCCGAAAACCGTGTAAAAAAAGCATTGTAAAAAAAACCGTGTTATAAAAACCGCGTGAAAAAACCTAGGTGTATTTGATTATACGACGGTGGCTCCAGAGAGTACTCACGTTTAACACGTAAAACATAACAACGTTAACAAATCCACTGAATTTGAAGTCATGTAAACTTTCTGGTTATGAATCAGACTTGTAAACCATCGACATTTTCGCTGACAGTCGCACAGCCTGCTTTTATCAGTTTCATTGTTCGTGCCATCAAACGAATGCGACCAAACACTTGCCGAACAGTCGACTACCATCAAACGAAACGACATTCATTCTTCTTTGTGTGATTGTCGAACGAAATTCCGTGTCTTGGTACACGGGAGCGATAATTTGATGGCCAAACGATCATAATTCCCGATAGTTTACGACATCGCCTATCTCTTTCACGCAGCAGAACTTACAGACTCAATAAGCAAATGCAATCTTTTCTATTCACTCCCTCCTGTTGAAAAAAAATTCGCCTCTCTGCAGCGCCGGGTGATGTTTGGATGTGTTGGTCGAACAATGTGGAATGATTATTTACGCAAGAGGGGTGAAAGTCAAACGACTAACCACAACAAAGATCGAAATTTCATTTGACATTTTTTTGCTCTCCGATCAAACGATTGCGCTCTCCATGATTGTCACGAACGATGTGTTGTGGATGTCTCCGAAAAAATTCAAACGATGGTGACCACTTACAAGCCTGGTTAA